>NC_082394.1:291499-321524 GCF_031168955.1 Gadus macrocephalus
TGTCATGTTGTATTTTATTTTTTGCATTTTCGGTAGGCCTACTGTATAACTGCCTATTCCTATGACTATGTATTCATCTTTGAGTAGAGTACATGTAACAATTTCCCTATATATTATTATTATTATTATTATTTTTACTATACAAATTATAACTATGATAACTATTATATATATATATATATATATATATATATCCTATGTTATGCATCCCGTTACTTAATCGAGGGGGCGGCGCTAGGGGGCGACGTAGAGCGCTGTTACGTCAAGCCTCCGCCTCAGTCAGTTCTGGTTTCGCCTCCACAGTCACAGAGAACATGGCGGCGCTCAGAGCAGTCGTGCTAGCGGGGAGTGGGAGAGCTCTGCTCGGCACTCCCAAGGCGATTCGAACCCCCAAGGTAGGTGAAAGATATCCGTGGTGATTTGTTCCGATCATAGGATAATAACTATAGAAAGTTGAGGCTGGTATCCAGGTGAACGTCCTGCTCCCGGGCTAGCCTCCTAGCCCGGGTTATTGTGAATGGGTTACACAAGGTCACTCGTGCGGCCACATATACTCCACTTCCTACTCACTATCCAGATGTTTTCTCATTGAGCAGACTAATACTAGCTTCCGAAGGCTCCCGGGGTATCTCAGCCAGCAGATTGGGGTGATTGATGTGGTTTTGATATAAGGTTCTGTTACTCAATGACGCGGTCAACCTGCCTTTCGTAACACGGCTAGGACTTAGCTTAGTGCTATGCTAGCCCCGGAGCTAACCGGGGTATCCGGAGCGGACACATCCCCCGTTGCTTCCCCCTTTGGGGACGTCTGCGCGTCGGTATATGTATGACTTATCCCTGGGCTGGGTGAGACGGGTTGATCACCTGGGTTATGGTTCGGTTCGACACGCTGACATTGCAGCAGGTTGACCGGCTAGCATGTTAGCATCTCAAGGTCTGACTGCCTCCTTACAAAGAGACACAGGCGAAGTTCGGCTGTTTTATTTTGTGGCTATGCATTTAAAATCGACACGTCCTCACAAACTAGACTGCCAATGTCACACATGTCATTGTGTGTATGTGATGACCTGTAGATGGCCCCGTTTGACCCCGGCTTGCAGGTACACGACATAAGCACACGATTATGTAGAGGTCGACATTGACCCTTTATAAGTTGATAGATATGTTGATGGACATATAAACCGAACCGCTCTTCATGTTTCATAATGGACAACTATATACTGCTTGTGACCTCCCTATTGGTTGACTGTTAATGACGTCAACCGATTTGGTCTATTGCTATCTGAAAGCAGGTCTGAAGAACAGTGTACTCCCTATGTGGCAGCGGTGTGCTTATTTCACTGTTCTGTTTAACTGTTTGTATGTGTGGAGGAGGCTCTGAAGCGCCGTTGTATATGGCTTGTTTTTTTATATGGTATTACTCTGCGTTACAGTTGTGCACTAGGATGTGGTCTATTGGTTTGCACTACAGCCAACAACAACTCTTATCAAATGGTCTTCTGACTATTCCCTTTCAAAATCATACTGGCCTGCAAAGAAACAGACTGGGGGGGGTTTGTGCCCTTTGATTAACTCAGAGAGAAGACAGGCATTCGAGGTGTTGTAGAAGACAACGCCTCACCCTAAGTGCCCCGAGGAGCTTGCTGTCGCCATGTGTGGATGCGTGGTTGACGTCGCCGTCAGTGTGTGAATGTGTACGAATGGTTGGAGGTCGCTTTGGATAAAAGCGTCTGCTGAATGCCCTTAATGCATATGATGTGTGTGGGAGAACCGCACGCATCATGACAGAAGGTTCTTGCCGTTTTTTTCGATATCTTAACTGCTGAAGACGACCAATAAATGACCCGTTTGATAAGCATGACTCTGATGTATTGTAGGATCTGCACGATTGTTTTTATGGGAGATGAAATAAGACTCCAGGTGATACTTTTAACATTTAGATCCAAAAGTTCCTGCGGCCCCAAAGACCGTTCCCTTCTACAGCCCAGGGTGAACCTGGGAGGGCTGCATTTACATACCTGAGCCTTAACAAGCCTCTCCTTTTACCTTATAGGCTAACATGTCCTTCGCCAGCCTACCGAAGAGCAAGAAGGTTGCCCTGACGACACTGGGTGTGGTAACAGCGGGAGGGGCGGGGCTAGCCACGATGCTGCACCAGTCGGTGAAGGCGTCGGACCTGGAGCTCCACCCCCCTAACTACCCCTGGACCCACGGCGGCCCCCTCTCCTCCCTGGACCACGCCAGGTACGACCAGAGCTGCCCTGATTGGCTGCTCCCAATCACATGTACGATCAATCCCAACAAAAGGTTCTGGGTTTGATCCCCACTGGGCACGGTCTACCTGTAGTCCTCCTTCAGCAAGGGGGTCTGCCTAATAGTGATGTGTGGTCGCAGTACCCAGCCTGACCAGAGAGGGCGCTCTCGCTGGTTTGATATTCATCTCTGCTGTCTCCGCAGCGTACGGCGGGGCTACCAGGTGTACAAGCAGGTGTGCTCGGCCTGTCACAGCATGGAGTACCTGGCCTTCAGGAACCTGGTGGACGTCTCCCACACAGAGGCCGAGGTCAAGGTCATCGCAGAGGAGGTCAGTCACCCCGTGTGTGTTGACAGACTCAATCACACTCCTGTGTGTGTGGAAGTTTACACACTCAATCACACTCCTGTGTGCGTGTTTACACACTTAATCACAACCCTCTGTGTGTGTGTGTGTGTGTACACACTCAATGAAACCCCTGTGGGTGTGGGTGCACCCGCTCTGGCCTCTTCACTAAGATACTCTTAATGTCCTCTCTCTCTCTCTCTCTGTCTCTCTCTCTCTGTCTGTCTCTCTGTCTCTCTGTCTCTGCTTCCCTCGGTATTCAATAGAAGTGAGCGTTATGGGACTGGAAAATAAGCAATCACTTTGCAAAGTTTTCAATAAGATGTGTTAAAAATAACAGTACAAGTTACACAACAGTACTGTAGAACAAACCAAAACATTAGGTAAGGCCTGGATAGCAGTGAGACAGTGTGTAGGTAGCAGTGAGACAGTGTGTAGGTAGCAGTGAGACAGTGTGTAGGTAGCAGTGAGACAGTGTGTAGGTAGCAGTGAGACAGTGTGTAGGTAGCAGTGAGACAGTGTGTAGGTAGCAGTGAGACAGTGTGTAGGTAGCAGTGAGACAGTGTGTAGGTAGCAGTGAGACAGTGTGTAGGTAGCAGTGAGACAGTGTGTAGGTAGCAGTGAGACAGTGTGTAGGTAGCAGTGAGGCAGTGAGACAGTGAGTTGATCTACCGTCTGTGTCCAGTGCGAGGTGGTGGATGGTCCAGATGAGAGTGGAGAGATGTTCACGCGTCCAGGGAAGCTGTCCGACTACTTCCCCAAGCCCTACTCCAACCCAGAGGCCGCGCGCGCCGCCAACAACGGAGCCCTCCCCCCCGACCTCAGCTACATCGTCAACGCCAGGTACACACACACCTGGAGGAATGCACCCGTACACACACACCTGGAGGAATGCACCCGTACACACACACCTGGAGGAATGCACCCGTACACACTCACACACACCTGGAGGAATGCACCCGTACACACTCACACACCTGGAGGAATGCACCCGTACACACTCACACACCTGGAGGAATGCACCCGTACACACTCACACACCTGGAGGAATGCACCCACACAGGCAAACCTGGTGAGGCGTACACACCTGGAGAAAGGTGCGCTCAGACACATCATCTCGTGAGACGCGCACACACCACACACGGAGAGACAGACAGACACGGCGAGACACAAACCATTAGAGGTAATCCAACACACCTGGTGAGCCTGGTGGTGCCTGCAACGCAGAACTGGCAGTTGGCATTCGAGCTGCACATCTGGACCAACATCTGCAATGTTGTCGTATTGATGAGAACATCCCGGAGGGCTTTACCTCAACCCCTCCAGGAACTGATGCCTCTCACTGAACCCTTCATCTTCCCCTCATCCATCCCCTCTCCCCCTCTCCAGGCATGGGGGTGAGGACTACGTGTTCAGCCTGCTGACGGGGTACTGTGAGCCCCCCGGTGGGGTGCAGATGAAGGAGGGGCTCTACTACAACCCCTACTTCCCCGGCCAGGCCATCGGCATGGCCCCGCCCATCTACAACGAGGTGCTGGAGTTCGAGGACGGTGAGTGGGTGTTCTGGGGAGCCGGGATGTCAACTCTTTATGTGGTTGTTGTAGTGAACCCTACATCACCATAAAGTCCACCCAGATTCCTCTGTGTGGTTTCTATTGGCTAACGTGCTGATTGTTGTCGTGTGTGTTGCCATAGGAACGCCCGCCACCATGAGCCAGGTGGCGAAGGACGTGTGTACCTTCCTGAGGTGGGCCGCGGAGCCAGAGCACGACCAACGCAAGCGCATGGGTCTCAAGGTACGCACACACGTGTGCACACATCTACACACGTACACATTGTGATACAAGTCAAACTATTTTGAATTTATTGTTGATACAATTTTAATCCTCACTTCCCTGTCTCCCTCCTTCGCTCTCTTGTCTCTCTTCTGGTCCTCTTTCCATCTCTCTCGTCTCCCTCTCTCTCTTACCTGTCTCTCTCTCTCCCACCTCTCTTCTCTCTCTCCCTCTCTCTCTCCCTGTCTCTTCTATCTCTCTCAGCTGCTGATGGGTTCAGCCATCCTCATCCCTCTACTGTACTACCTGAAGAGACACCGGTGGTCCGTGATGAAAAGCAGGAAGATCGCGTACCGGCCGCCCAGCAAGTAAAGGACCCCCGGCCCCGGCCGCACAGGCCCCCACAGGGCTGCGTCCAGCAACTCCGCAACGCTTCTCACTACACGTTTCCCACGGACACAGATCGCCACGCTGCGGGGGGGCCGTCTGTCAGTGTCTGGCCCGGGGGGGGCGACCGCTTCCTGTTGGTGTGGGACATTTCAAGGTTTTCTGGAAGAGTCGCGGCGTTCCTGAACGCGCCTGTGATGGCGTGTTTGTCCGATCATTGTTTCAAACCGCCATCGTAGGAGTTAGGAGTTGGTCCGTCTTCATAAGATACGACAGGCGGCTTCCATCCGTCGTCCACATTCTGAGTGCGTCAAATCTATTGTTTTCTTGTTCACTTGACGAAGAGGAGTCACGGTGGGAAATATTGCAGCCTCTCTTAACCTCAGTTATACTGTACAAAATAAATTATCTGAAAGGAACTTGTTTGGTTGGTCCGTTATTACTGGAGAATAAAGGGAGTGGACACGGTGTAGCTCAAACCGTAGACCATTAATGCTGAATTTAAATCTAAGGACATGGATGCCATTTGAAACCAAGCCAGCCTGCTCGATTTACGTGTTGTAAGGTCTCTGAAAAAAGTGATTTAATACCATAAGTCGACAAATTCTGTGGTCGAAAGAAAAGGGTGTCGTTACCTTCACTGCCTTATGCACCAGTGCAACACATTCCTAGCTTATGTAGAAGGTCAGATACAGACCACAGACAACACATGCTGCAAAAAGATTGATTTATTGAGGACATTGTGCCAAAACATTCCTCAGTCGTCCACTGAAAAATAGACCATCCATGCCTTGGTCAAGTTCTGGACCATTCAACGAGGTCCAAGAAAATATATATAAAAAAATAATTACAGGTTAGACCATTAAAATAGGTTACAAAACCCATCAAAAAAGCTAGTAAGTTAAATCTGAACAGCTGTAGAAACACCGTCCAGAAGGCAAATACTCTGCCGGTGATCGGACGAGTTCTTATCAGACGCGCGATTGACCTCTGCAGAGCGAAGCACCCGTCAGAAACCATCACCAACGTTTATCGGCAACAAACCAAATCAGACTGAAGCTCTTCAACCCGCAGCCGAGGATGGAACCAACGCTGCAGGCGAGTGTCAGGGCGTTTAATGGCAGGTGTGAGGTGGTCCCCTGGTGGGGGGGTCTGCGCTGGGGGCCCTAGTGCGACTTGAGTTTGTCCCCCAGCAGCGTGAGGAGGAGGCCGTGGAGAAGGGCCCCGGCCAGGAGCAGCAGCGTGCTGCAGACCGGCCCCAGGGACACCAGCGCCCCCAGCAGGTAGAGCAGCATGAGGAGCAGCAGCGTGCGGTAGCTGGCCAGCGGCCGCAGGCTGAGGCCGGGGCGCCGGCCGCGCTCCAGCGTCCGCCGCGTCACTACGCTCTTGGCGAGCCGCGGGGAGGCCGGGCCCTCCAGGTAGTGGCGCCCCAGACGGCCCAGGAAGCCCGGCCTGGAGCACAGCGCCGCCATGTGACCGCCGAACTGCAGCGGGGGGGGGGTACGATCAATCAGCTGGAAGTTTAGCAATGGTAAACCTCGTTGTACCGTTAGCGAGCGCAACATTAGCACAACACCAAAGGTATATCACCTGAGCTGTGCTGGTCAGTGGAACGTACGGATCAACACTGCCGCCATCTTGGTAACCACCTGAATGCAGGCAGTCCGATGGGGTCCCCATCGGACTCTAAATCACCTTCTTAAGCGTCTTCGAGCGGGTTTGGTTTATGAGATACGTCACACATGTGTTCGTAGCAATGATGGTAAAAATAATAATAAAAAATACATCTATATAGATATTTTATTTTTTTTATAGATTTATGCTTCTTAATAAACACGCTTCTTCTGCGCTTAAAGAAACATGGCGATTTTGACTGGGCGACCTCTGACCTCTGCCCATCGGACCTTCATTCATTCATTCGTTGATGTTGTTAACCCGCGGCAAGATGGCGGCATTGTTGACGCATGCTTAGCAGCCGAATGCGATACGTAGTCTGCATACTTATCTACGACGCCATGTTAGCGAGCGCAACATTAGCACAAGGCGATCTGAGCGTGGGGCGGGAGCCTACCCTCTGGTTGAGGAGCGAGGACGCCCGGTAGAGCAGGCGGACCAGCGCCGCGTTCTCGTAGCTCCTGATGGGCTGCAGCTCGGGGTCCCCCTGGTACTGGATCTCAAAGCGCCGCAGCCCGTTGATGATCTACACACACACACACACACACACACACACACACTTTCTTTAGTGGGATGATATTCTAGTGGTTAGTTTGCCTGGTTGAACCCCAATGTCTTCCGTCTACTTTGAGGCGTCCTTCCTTTAGAATATATACTTTTACTCAGACTTTAAGAACTCAGAAATGCGGTACATCCAGTAAAACAAAAATAAAAGTGGAGCTCCCCACATCCCTACTGACCTGCAGCTCAAATGTGTAGACGTTTAAATATATTTAGTAATATGGTGATGCCTGCAACGCAGAACTGGCAGTTGGCATTCGAGTTGCACATCTGGACCAACATCTGCAATGTTGTCATCCAAAAAAGACTTACAGAAAATACAGATGTAATTAATTTAGGAGCGGGAAGGGGACAGGGAATCGTGCGCAAGGAAACCAGAATTCTAAATCCTTTTGTTTCAACGAAAAGATCCCAGATTCTGATGTGATTACAAACACCCTTTTCCTTGTCTTGTGGGTCCCATTGTGAAATGGTGTAACCACCCCTGCCCTCTCACTCTCCCCCCCACTCTCACTCCCCCCCCACTCTCACTCACTCCCCCCCCCCCACTCTCACTCCCCCCCCCACTCTCACTCTCCCCCCCCCCACTCTCACTCACTCTCCCCCCCCCCCACTCTCACTCACTCCCCCCCCCCCACTCACCCCACTCTCACTCCCCCCCCCCACTCTCACTCACTCCCCCCCCCCCTCTCACCCCACTCTCACTCCCCCCCCCACTCTCACCCCACTCACTCCCCCCCCCCCACTCTCACCCCCCCCCCCACTCACTCCCCCCCCCACTCTCACCCCACTCACTCCCCCCCCACTCTCACTCCCCCCCCCTCTCACTCTCCCCCCCCCTCTCACTCTCCCCCCCCACTCTCACTCTCTCCCCCCCCACTCTCACTCTCTCCCCCCCACTCTCACTCTCACCCCCCCACTCTCTCTCACTCACTCCCCCCCCCCACTCTCACTCCCCCCCCCCACTCTCACTCCCCCCCCCACTCTCACCCCACTCTCACTCCCCCCCCCCACTCTCACCCCCCCACTCTCTCTCACTCACTCCCCCCCCCCCACTCTCACTCCCCCCCCCCACTCTCACCCCCCCCCCCCCCCACTCTCACTCCCCCCCCCCACTCTCACCCCACTCTCACTCCCCCCCCCCACTCTCACCCCCCCCCCACTCACTCCCCCCCCCCCACTCACTCCCCCCCCACTCTCACTCCCCCCCCCCTCTCACTCTCCCCCCCCACTCTCACTCTCTCCCCCCCCACTCACTCTCTCCCCCCCACTCTCACTCTCACCCCCCCACTCTCACTCTCACCCCCCCACTCTCACTCTCACCCCCCCACTCCCACTCTCACTCCCCCCCCCCCACTCTCACTCCCCCCCCCCCACTCTCACTCTCCCCCCCCACTCTCACTCTCCTAGTCTCACAAAGCCAGACCAAACGACAGCAAGTAGAATGGTCTGGAACCACGCTATTTAGAGCCGTCTATCCGGGGGGAAACTGGGCGGGCCTGTTTTTATTTCTTTAAACCAATCACAATCGTCCAGGGCGGGGCTAAGCCCGGGAAGCAGCAGCGGTGTCCATGCAGCATAGTGCCGGGGGGATGGAACGTCTTCACGTTCAGAGGCTGTCAGAGAGATGGCTCAATCCCAACCGCACACGCCACAAAAAACGATTAAAGATGTATGTGAAGATCCTTTTATAGTTATATAAAAGGACACAATACTGTGTTTACAAGTCTCCGAGGTCTAATTGAACGTTACCCCTGCTAGCTCGCTGCACACAATAGGCCACGCTTGATATATAAAACGTTTGCCACAGCCTGTGGGAAAACAGGCAAGAACATCTTTCTTCCTCAGCAAATGCTGTAAGCAAATAACCAAACATGCTAGCTTTACAGCGCTGTCAAAGTCCTCTTCAAAGTCCCCATACTGCCTAGTGCCTAGTGCCTACTGCCTAGTGCCTACTGCCTACTGCCTACTGCCTACTGCCTACTGCGGGGGAGCACAATACGGGAAAGCCAGCAACAGGAAGGGGAGGAGCAGGGTGGAATCCCACGCTAGCGCTATAGACGCTGTCCATTTCAGCTCAGCCAGACTAACTCTCACTCTGCCCCCCTCATCCCCCCTGCTGACCTGCATGCGCCCCAGGTCGGTGAGGATGAGCCCGCCCTCCCCCTGGACGCAGTCCGGCAGCTGGTTGGAGCCGACGCTGTCCTGGGACAGACCCAGGGTGGAGATGATCTGACCCAGCTGCCCGGCATTCAGCTGGAGGGACACACACACACACACACACACACACACACACACACACACACACACACACACACACACACACACACACACACACACACACACACACACACACACACACACACACAGGTCAACACAAGGCTAGGTCCAGGGCTAACACTAACTAAGCTAAATGTCAACAGAATGTGGATAGTTCCAGTGCTACCATTAGAACAGATAAAAAGGGTAGACTACTTCATCATCATCATCCTCCTGATATGGGATGAGCTGAAGCTCCCTCCACCTGTTAGACACAAAGTAAGGCACCTTGAAGATCTGGCACAGGTTCTCCAGCGCCCGGTCCAGGAACTCGTGGGTCTTCTTGACGTTGTCCCCGGTCTCGTCCAGCTCCGAGCCGCCGTAGGTGTGGTTGGGGTCGGCCGCGCCCATCCCGAACCACGACAGGAAGGAGGTGTTGGCGGCCGCCTCCTGGGAGTGGTCCGAGATCCTCTTGGCCGTCTGGCGGGCCTGGGCAATCATCTGGATGAACCTGAGGACCTGAGGACCACACACAGTGTTAGACCCACACACAGTGTTAGACCCACACACAGTGTTAGACCCACACACAGTGTTAGACCCACACACAGTGTTAGACCCACACACAGTGTTAGACCCACACACAGTGTTAGACCCACACAGTGTTAGACCCACACAGTGTTAGACCCACACAGTGTTAGACCTACACAGTGTTAGACCCACACACAGTGTTAGACCCACACACAGTGTTAGACCCACACAGTGTTAGACCCACACACAGTGTTAGACCCACACACAGTGTTAGACCCACACACAGTGTTAGACCCACACAGTGTTAGACCCACACAGTGTTAGACCCACACAGTGTTAGACCCACACACAGTGTTAGACCCACACACAGTGTTAGACCCACACACAGTGTTAGACCCACACACAGTGTTAGACCCACACAGTGTTAGACCTACACACAGTGTTAGACCTACACACAGTGTTAGACCTACACAGTGTTAGACCTACACAGTGTTAGACCTACACACAGTGTTAGACCCACACACAGTGTTAGACCTACACACAGTGTTAGACCTACACACAGTGTTAGACCTACACAGTGTTAGACCTACACAGTGTTAGACCCACACACAGTGTTAGACCCACACACAGTGTTAGACCTACACAGTGTTAGACCTACACACAGTGTTAGACCCACACACAGTGTTAGACCTACACACAGTGTTAGACCTACACACAGTGTTAGACCTACACACAGTGTTAGACCCACACAGTGTTAGACCCACACAGTGTTAGACCTACACACAGTGTTAGACCTACACACAGTGTTAGACCCACACACAGTGTTAGACCTACAGTGTTAGACCCACACACAGTGTTAGACCTACAGTGTTAGACCCACACACAGTGTTAGACCTACAGTGTTAGACCCACACACAGTGTTAGACCTACACACAGTGTTAGACCCACACACAGTGTTAGACCTACACAGTGTTAGACCTACAGTGTTAGACCCACACAGTGTTAGACCCACACACAGTGTTAGACCCACACACAGTGTTAGACCTACACAGTGTTAGACCTACACAGTGTTAGACCCACACACAGTGTTAGACCCACACACAGTGTTAGACCCACACAGTGTTAGACCCACACACAGTGTTAGACCCACACAGTGTTAGACCCACACAGTGTTAGACCTACACAGTGTTAGACCCACACACAGTGTTAGACCCACACAGTGTTAGACCTACACAGTGTTAGACCTACACAGTGTTAGACCTACACAGTGTTAGACCTACACAGTGTTAGACCCACACACAGTGTTGGACCTACACAGTGTTGGACCTACACAGTGTTAGACCTACACACAGTTTTAGACCCACACACAGTTTTAGACCCACACACAGTGTTAGACCTACACAGTGTTAGACCTACACACAGTGTTAGACCCACACACAGTGTTAGACCCACACACAGTGTTAGACCTACACAGTGTTAGACCTACACAGTGTTAGACCCACACACAGTGTTAGACCTACACACAGTGTTAGACCTACACAGTGTTAGACCCACACACAGTGTTAGACCTACACAGTGTTAGACCTACACAGTGTTAGACCTACACAGTGTTAGACCTACACAGTGTTAGACCTACACAGTGTTAGACCTACACAGTGTTAGACCTACACAGTGTTAGACCTACACACAGTGTTAGACCTACACACAGTGTTAGACCCACACACAGTGTTAGACCCACACACAGTGTTAGACCTACACAGTGTTAGACCCACACACAGTGTTAGACCTACACAGTGTTAGACCCACACACAGTGTTAGACCTACACACAGTGTTAGACCCACACACAGTGTTAGACCTACACAGTGTTAGACCTACACAGTGTTAGACCTACACACAGTGTTAGACCCACACACAGTGTTAGACCCACACAGTGTTAGACCTACACACAGTGTTAGACCTACACAGTGTTAGACCTACACAGTGTTAGACCTACACAGTGTTAGACCTACACACAGTGTTAGACCCACACACAGTGTTAGACCCACACAGTGTTAGACCCACACACAGTGTTAGACCTACACAGTGTTAGACCTACACACAGTGTTAGACCTACACACAGTGTTAGACCTACACACAGTGTTAGACCTACACAGTGTTAGACCTACACAGTGTTAGACCCACACACAGTGTTAGACCTACACACAGTGTTAGACCTACACAGTGTTAGACCTACACACAGTGTTAGACCTACACAGTGTTAGACCTACACAGTGTTAGACCTACAGTGTTAGACCTACACACAGTGTTAGACCTACACACAGTGTTAGACCTACACAGTGTTAGACCTACACACAGTGTTAGACCCACACACAGTGTTAGACCTACACACAGTGTTAGACCCACACACAGTGTTAGACCCACACACAGTGTTAGACCTACACACAGTGTTAGACCTACACAGTGTTAGACCTACACAGTGTTAGACCTACACAGTGTTAGACCTACACACAGTGTTAGACCTACACACAGTGTTAGACCTACACACAGTGTTAGACCTACACAGTGTTAGACCTACACAGTGTTAGACCTACACACAGTGTTAGACCTACACACAGTGTTAGACCTACACAGTGTTAGACCTACACACAGTGTTAGACCTACACACAGTGTTAGTTAAGGTGCTGACTGACTGGCTTGTTTGTGGATAGACTACAGTCTCTGTATTACACTAAACAATTATTTATTACACACTAAATAATTAAAATATATGCACTAAATAAATAAGCAGATTTTCCCCTGGAACATGAACAGTGGATTCATGGTGGTCCCGGTGATACCATACCCCCCTCATACCCCCCTCATACCCCACTCACCGTGCCCCGCAGGTCGGGGCCGAACATCTGCTTGTACTGGCAGTCCTGGCCCTCCAGCGCGTACACGTGGCTCTTCACCCGGAACACGCAGTCTGGCACCGCCCGCTGCCGCGACGACAGGAAGCTGCCCCCCTGGGTGGGGGTGGTGACCCCGCGGGGCTGGCGGTGGTGGAGGACGTGCTCCGGCTCCAGGAACAGCTGCTCCCCTGGGGGGACAAACCACGCTCTACTGGTAAAGGGCCCCCACCACACCACGCTCTACTGGTAAAGGGCCCCCACCACACCACGCTCTACTGGTAAAGGGCCCCCACCACACCACGCTCTACTGGTAAAGGGCCCCCACCACACCACGCTCTACTGGTAAAGGGCCCCCACCACAGTACAGTGCTTAACGCAGCAGTTTAAAGAAGGGAACAAGCATTGGGATCAGAGATACGGCAACACAAAGTGTTAAACCAGAGGATAAACAGAGGAACCAGAATCAAGTGGTCATTAAATAACAATCAATGACCCCCCGGTCCAACACCGACTGGTGCTCAAAATACATTTCTAGACTCTCTACAAAGCCTCGTGGATCTCAACATCATCACATCTTTGCATTCATTCTGCTTGGTAGCCGAAAGTTAGGCAACTCAGCAGATAAAATGTGGGCGTTTGGCATCTAGTAAGATCTGAGGAAAGCATATTCATAGACTGCTCGGTGTGACTCCGACAGTAACCAAGGCGACACATGTAAACACCAGGAAGCTGCGTTGGTGGCCCTCACCCTTCTGGATCATGTCAGGGAGGTTCATCTGGGAGAAGACCTTGGCCACCCTGAACACCATGAGGGCGTTCTTGGCGTTGACCAGGTCGGTACGGATGGCCCGGTTCAGGAACCCCTGGAACAGCTTGGTGTACATGAGCAGGTTCTCCTCCACGAAGGAACCCCTGACACAGAACACAGAGAACCGAGAGAACAGGACACGTTAAGGACAGGTGCTGCAGGTCATGTGGTACCATTTATCCTTTATCTGACGTGGCTTCCAGCCGACTACAGATACACGTCCTCCAGGGCCAGCTAGGCGTTAGGGCATCTGTCTCAAGGACACCAACAGGCTGACGTTTGGGGTTTGATACCAGAACGTTTAGGTCGGGAGTCCAACCCCCGAGGCAAGAAACCATCCCAAACCCCCCAATGGGGACCATCAAGTGGGGGTCGATTCTAGTTCTGGAAGAATCCAGTCGGCATGGTTACTATAACCTGTTCTGACTGTTGATTCCAGCTCAATCAGGAGCCGGTCGTCATGGTTACTACGACGCTGGCTGACTGTTGATTCCAGCTCAATCAGGAGCCGGTCGTCATGGTTACTACGACGCTGGCTGACTGTTGATTCCAGCTCAATCAGGAGCCGGTCGTCATGGTTACTACAACGCTGGCTGACTGTTGATTCTAGCTCAATCAGGAGCCGGTCGTCATGGTTACTAGGACGCTGGCTGACTGTTGATTCCAGCTCAATCAGGAGCCGGTCGTCATGGTTACTACAACGCTGGCTGACTGTTGATTCCAGCTCAATCAGGAGCCGGTCGTCATGGTTACTACGACGCTGGCTGACTGTTGATTCCAGCTCAATCAGGAGCCGGTCGTCATGGTTACTACGACGCTGGCTGACTGTTGATTCCAGCTCAATCAGGAGCCGGTCGTCATGGTTACTACGACGCTGGCTGACTGTTGATTCCAGCTCAATCAGGAGCCGGTCGTCATGGTTACTAGGACGCTGGCTGACTGTTGATTCCAGCTCAATCAGGAGCCGGTCGTCATGGTTACTACAACGCTGGCTGACTGTTGATTCCAGCTCAATCAGGAGCCGGTCGTCATGGTTACTACAACGCTGGCTGACTGTTGATTCCAGCTCAATCAGGAGCCGGTCGTCATGGTTACTACGACGCTGGCTGACTGTTGATTCCAGCTCAATCAGGAGCCGGGCGACGGTTCCTCCTCACCAGCGGTCGGGTACGGTACGGCTCAGGTCGGGCTGGGGGGGGGCCTTCTCTCCCGTGTACCTCCAGGGCTGGATGTAGCTCAGCCAGGTCTCCAGCACCTGACACACGGACCGCACATTAACCACGCTGAGAGGTAAGGCAAGGACTATACGTCTTCATTAGGTCTTTGAACTAGTACAGAGCAAACCCACATGAGCACAGTCAGGGTTTAAACTGTACACCAAGATCAATGTCTAATATCCAATGAACCCTTTTCTAATTTAAACATTAAATAATAGTGACATATGGCCCAGTAGTATCAGTATGAAGGCCTGAGTACTGATGCAATGGTGAGTGTGGACCAGACGGGGGGGCTTACGGCTCTGAAGGACGCGTCCAGAGGCCAGTGACCGAAGCAGTGCTGCAGGAAGAGGTAGAGCTTCTGCTGGACGAAGCGCTGCACCACCACCCTGGAGGCAGAGGACCAGAGAGCTGCAGGCTCTGGAGGGGATGGATGGACATACTCGTGCCTGTGTACACGTTTGTGTGTGTGTGTACGTGCACACGTGTGCACGTGTGTGTGTTTACATGTGTGCACCTGTGTGCGTGGGTATGTGCGAGCGTACATGTGTGCGTGCTCGTACATGTGTGCGTGCGTGCGCACGTGTGTGTGCACGTGTTTGTGTGCGCGTGTACGTGTGTGCACGCGTGTTTGTGTGCGCGTGTTTGTGTGCGCGTGTACGTGCGTGCACGTGTGTACGTGTGTGTGCGCGTGTGCGTGTGCGACAGAGGGACGACGGCGCCCACCTCTTGAACTCCTCCAGGGGGCTGGCGTGGGCGGGCGGCGAGGGGGCCGAGGGGGCGGCCGTCAGCTGCCCCGGCCGCAGGCTGCAGGAGAAGGCGTGGAGGTGCTTCACCAGCAGCCGCACCACCATCACGTGCTCCTCCGTGGGGCTGAAGGGCTCCTGGGAGGAAGGCGGGTTACACGGGGCGAAAAGGGGATCGGCCAATCAGCAGCAAGCTTGTGTGAATCGGCAAATGGCAACGCTGCACAGTAGTTAATTAAGACTCAGCCAACCAGCCCCCGGATAACCATCGTTCACGCATCGCATTCAGAGCCCAGAGCCCCCCGCCAGAGGCCTGAGGAACCTCACTATGGAGAATCTTAATACTTTTTACATATTTATGAAAGACACTAAAATAGGTTAACATTTTAATTTATGATATATATTTTTATGATTATATATTTTGCATAGATTTTATTTATAAAATGTATATAATACGCCTCAATCAAAATCTAGCCTCAATCAAAATCTAGAGTCAAAAGTTTCCTGGCCTCAATTTTCTTATGAATGTTTTTTTAGCATATGAAAATCAAATGCCATCATAAATAATTGACATTTCTCAATGACTTGTGTTATTATTGTTCTGCTGCGTTTGACTGCGGTGCAGTAGTGTGTGTGTGTGTGTGTGTGTGTGTGTGTGTGTGTGTGTGTGTGTGTGTGTGTGTGTGTGTGGACCTCGATTCTCTCTGATCTGCTGGTGGAAGCCAGACTAGAGAGAATGAAGCAAGGCACCAAGACCCCTTCCTGCTTCACCATCTAAATCACATAACTAAACCACGCCCCAGGCCAGCTAAACCACGCCCCAGGCCAGCTAAACCACGCCCCAGGCCAGCTAAACCACGCCCCAGGCCAGCTAAACCACGCCCCGTTTCTCCCTGCATACCAGCCACATAATGCAGGGGAGAGTGTAAGCACTCGTACTGTTCCCTTGTGTTTATGTAAGTGGAAAACACTTACATATACACAAACACAAACACACAAAGACACACGACTTACAAACAAGAGAAGAAAAAGCTGCAAAGCACTGCAGGCGTTGAGCGACATGCTTAAAGGATTGTATGAGCACAGCAGCACCACAGGCCAAGCAGTGCAGGTGGGCTCGGAGACCGGTCCCACCCAGGTGGGCCTGGCCATCAAGGATACTTCTCTAGGATACGTCGGGACCCGGACCAATCAATGGCCTTCGAGCATGAATTAATCGGGCAGACTTTGAACAATGAAGTGATTAGTGGATGTTGTTGTTCTTTATGTATTCATTAGTAACTCTCATAGTCTGTATGGAATAAGGTTGAATTTGCACCTCATTAGCTTCGTCATGAAGAGGAAGCGCTTCGTCATAACTAAAGAGAAGTATTCTAGACAGGAACCCTACATGTGCTCTTAGACCAACCCGGCACGCTTCCACCAATCGGCAATCACTATTTAGGAGGCTGTCGTCACCATGGCAACGCCCTGCCAACCACATTACGGCTGGGCAACAGAAGAGTGGCCTGATTGGAAGCCAGAGGAAGGCTTGTGGCGCGGACCCGTGAGCCTGGACCTCCATGACAGGACGGTCCGGGCCGACGCCGGCGCCGACCAGCGGCCTGTCTCACCGGCCGGCCATCTTGGTTGTCGCCCGTAGCAGGGGGACAGACGGGATTCACCTGAGGTGGCCGTCAGGTGATCGGTTGGTGTAAGAGCACCTTGCATCCCGCGACCTGGGTTGGACCCCCCGAGGTGTGGGGGGGGGGGGCTGAGTGTAGAGGTAACAGTACTTGGTAGGTGTGCAGGGTCCCAGAGCCTGACGGGGGGGGAGGTTGACACGGCATGCTGGACATACAGAGCCGATACTGCAGCAGCGCCAGCTGCACCCCCAGACAGCACCAGGTGGAGGAGGAGGAGGAGGAGGAGGACACGTGGACGAAGAGGACCAACAGGGATACAAGGTGAAGGAACACGTGAGAACAGTGGAAAAGAAGGACAGGGACAAATAAAAAGGAGAAGGGTTGAGGAGGTCGTTTGGAAGGAGGAAATGAGGATCAGAGGGACAAAAGGAGAGACAATGTGTAAACAGAAATACTGACCGTTGGAACACACTGTACGAGTGGGCTGAGGGGGAGGGTCACCTGGGAGGAGTCACTTCAGTCCTCCATCCCCTACATCACCTAGCAACCTACCTGAACTCCACCTCATGTTCAACACAAGTCAACAGACCCCAACCAGACTACGGGGTCACCTAGGCACTAGGGCTCAATGATTTAGGGAAATAATCTAGTTGCGATTATTTTGACCAATATTGCGATTTAATGTGCGATTTTTATTAAGTTCCTTATGTTGTGTATTATTCACTAAAAAATAAATAAACCATTCTTTAGTATGACCAACACAACATTGGAAGCAGTCAACATAAAACTACTTTCTTTTAGGCCAGGCCGATGTGTTGAGATTAATTGATATTATAAACTTCTTTGTTTAACCATTAAATTGTAAAATAAAAATAAATTAATCATACTGATTTCCAGTTAGTTACAGTAACGAATCCCTACCGGACTACGTGGTCACCTAGCAACCTACCACTACTGCACTCGCAGAACAATTCACAATAAAAACCTAACAAACCTGCTGGCTCCAGTCTATTGGGTCAATCCCATTTGACTCACATTAGATAACTAACAAGGATTCTTTCAGACATGAATGGGGAACAGCAGGGTGCTGAAATAGTTATGTGTCACCTCAAAGTGCCAGTAGGGGGCGCTGTATTGCTGGAGTTAATCCCAGCACTGTCGTAAAGGGGAGAGGACGTTCTCACACAGCCAACCACGCAACATCCAGTCACGGGCCAACGGACAGATCGGTTACACACATCACAGGACTCATTGTTACGGTACACAAAAACACTACAGTAGACGACATGCAAATACACACGGAGCAGGACATGCCAGCATAGAGCCCCCGCGGTCAGACCCCCGTCCTGTCGTACAGGGGTCAGACCCCCGCGGTCAGACCCCTGTACGACAGGACGGGGGGAGCCGGGTCAAGCAGAACTAGGTCTAGTGCTTGGGTGGGTGCAGGATCAAGGCATTTCATTGCTACCTCTCGGTAAATGTTTGTTGGAGCAGGGGAGAAGATGCAAGTAAATGTTTATTCCTTATTGCCCGCGTACTAGTCTGGACAAGGCCTTCCTGCCCTTGTCACAGCAGTCCTACAATGAGAGTGGCTCTATGCTGCTCATGCCCAACGTCAGGGAGGGGGTTATACAATGGAGAGGCATGGAAGAAGGACAGATAGGAGAGAGAAGAGCCAGACAGGAGAGTTAGAGACAGATAGAGGGACAGATAGGTGAGAGAAGAGCCAGACAGGAGAGTTAGAGACAGATAGAGGGACAGATAGGAGAGAAGAGCCAGACAGGAGAGTTAGAGACAGATAGAGGGACAAATAGGAGAGAGAAGAGCCAGACAGGAGAGTTAGAGACAGATAGATGGACAGATAGGAGAGAGAAGAGCCAGACAGGAGAGTTAGAGACAGATAGAGGGACAGATAGGAGAGAGAAGAGCCAGACAGGAGAGTTAGAGACAGATAGGAGAGAGAAGCGCCAGACAGGAGAGTTAGAGACAGATAGGAGAGAGAAGAGCCAGACAGGAGAGTTAGAGACAGATAAGAGAGAGAAGAGCCAGACAGGAGAGTTAGAGACAGATAGAGGGACAGATAGGTGACATGGAGACAGATGGAGAGAGAGACAGAGAGAGGGATGGAGGGAGATGGAGACGTACATGGTGACAGCCTTGCAGCATGCTCACAGTAGGAGAAGAGAGGTGAGGAGGGGAAACAGCAGGACTACTACGTAGAGAGGTGAAGCTGTGGGGAGTCCGCATCGCACAGGTCCCACTGATAACAAATACCCAGCAGCAGAAACACAACACATTATCATGTTGCCTTGACAAAAGTCTAACACAGGGCTAGTGTGGTTTGGTCACACTAGAGCCTCGTGTTGAATTAATAAGGGAAATGTCTCCCTGTTTTGGGTTACTACAATAGCATGAGGCCAAACTCTACAACGATAGCAACCCAACATTAGATGATCAAACTAAAGGCTGGTTTGTGATTGGTTAATGGTGGAGTGATGTCATAACAAGACCTTAAGGGCTTATTATGGTTCAACGTTCACGCAACGCAATTACCAAGCATACGCGTCGACGCAGTCGTGAACCTTTATGGTTCTGCGTAGGGTTTTAGTAAGCGGACCAATCACAGCCCTCGATGCTGCGTCGCCTCGACGGAAGGTTAACATTTTTGGGAGGCGCACGTCAGGGTCCGCAAGGACGTAAGGGGTCTGTGACCCCCTTGCTTTGCGTGAACGTGGGACAATAATCAGCCTTTTACCATCACACGGTGGATTCCTGTTAGTTTGGCTTGACAGAGTGAGTCGGCACGGCTTTGGGGATTTCAGCATGGTCGAAAATAATCCCTGAGTTCTTACCAAACCCATGGCCTTTGGTGTTAATCTGAAGAGAATTACAATTTAAAACTATAGCCAGCTGTAGAGTGGATGCCACACCCAGGTCATGATTAAAGGAGAACCATCAAGCCTGGCTATTTCAGAGAGTAAACGCCCGCTGTGAACTATTCCGATCTACGGTCGGTTTGTTTCTGCAAAAGAATCCAGGAAAGCTTGGAGAAATGACGCAAATGGTCAAACTTTTTACTACTATTCTTATTTCATTAAGCTTGATGGTTGTCCTATCAACCAGATCTCATTCGTAAAGTGACAAGGTTCCCTCAGGTAAGTCATCCTTCCTAGAGTCCAATCCTAGCACCTACCCTAATATCCCCAGCATCTCCTCTTTGCATCAATTTGTGCATGTGCACGTGTGTGTGTGTGTGTGTGTGTGTGTGTGTGTGTGTGTGTGTGTGTGTGTGTGTGTGTGTGTGTGTGTGTGTGTGTGTGTGTGTGTGTGTGTGTGTGTGTGTGTGTGTGTGTGTGTGTGTGTGTGTGTGTGTGTGTGAGAGACCAGGTGCAGTTGTAGCCAGGGCGCAGTAGAGGAGAGGAAGTGTGCCCGCAAGAGAGAGTGTATGGGTGAGGGGGGGCGAGAGGGGGGGAGAGAGAGTGAGAGAGAGAGGGGGAGAGGGTGGAGGTGTGCCATGCAGCCTACCTTCACCTGGGGGGACTGCAGCTTCTGGTACATCTCCAGAGAGTATTGGTGGAGCCACACCTCCACAAACATCTGGGGCCCAGAGAACAGAAAGAAGTAAAGAACAACCTTTACTTGTTGAAATGTCCCAAGAATTATAAGACAACAAACCATACTTTGTCTATACTCTTTAGAAAAATAATAATAATAATCTGGAGTTAGGATAATAAAAAAAAAAAGAACTTGTTGGTCTGTTCCTGATTAGACCAGACTTACTTTGTAACACCAATTCTCTTTTCTCTCTAAAGTCCAATTGATAACGTTGTGTGTTTCAAAGTGTCCCTGTAACGTGTTTGACTAGCAGGCCTTGAGGCAGGCCTTGAGGCAGGCCTTGGGGAAGGCCCTGTGGCCGGCCTTGGGGAAGGCATTGGGGCAGGCCTTGGGGCAGGCCTTGGGGAAGGCCTTGGGGAAGGCCTTGGGGCAGGCCTTGGGGCAGGCCTTGGGGAAGGCCTTGGGGAAGGCCTTGAGGCAGGCCTTGGGGAAGGCCTTGAGGCAGGCCTTGAGGCAGGCCTTGAGGCAGGCCTTGAGGCAGGCCTTGGGGAAGGCCTTGAGGCAGGCCTTGAGGAAGGCCCTGTGGCAGGCCTTGAGGAAGGCCCTGTGGCAGGCCTTGAGGCAGGCCTTGAGGAAGGCCTTGAGGAAGGCCCTGTGGCCGGGGTCTGACCTGCAGCAGCGTCTCTGATCTCCAGATCTCCTGGGCCGCCGGGTCCGCCGTGGCCGAGGGCTGGTGGAAGATGTGGTGCTTCAGGAGGCTGGGGCTGTGCACGCCGTAGCCCGCAAACGCCACGCTCTGGGGCCTGGGAGCACAGCACAGCGGGTCACCCGGAGCTCTTACTGGAGATCAGCCACAGGGATGAGCTGTGGGGCTCGCTACCCTCTGGTGGATGGGTTAGTCTTCATTTGTTTGTTATTGGTTTATTAGACTGTCGTCCTGTCTATCATTGAGTCTGTATGTTATTGGTTTATTAGACCGTCGTCCTGTCTATCATTGAGTCTGTATGTTATTGGTTTATTAGACCGTCGTCCTGTCTATCATTGAGTCTGTAGGTTATTGGTTTATTAGACCGTCGTCCTGTGTATCATTGAGTCTGTATGTTATTGGTTTATTAGACCGTCGTCCTGTCTATCATTGAGTCTGTATGTTATTGGTTTATTAGACCGTCGTCCTGTCTATCATTGAGTCTGTATGTTATTGGTTTATTAGACCGTCGTCCTGTCTATCATTGAGTCTGTATGTTATTGGTTTATTAGACCGTCGTCCTGTCTATCATTGAGTCTGTATGTTATTGGTTTATTAGACCGTCGTCCTGTCTATCATTGAGTCTGTATGTTATTGGTTTATTAGACCGTCGTCCTGTCCATCATTGAGTCTGTATGTTATTGGTTTATTAGACCGTCGTCCTGTCTATCATTGAGTCTGTAGGTTATTGGTCTATTAGACCGTCGTCCTGTCTATCATTGAGTCTGTAGGTTATTGGTTTATTAGACCGTCGTCCTGTCTATCATTGAGTCTGTATGTTATTGGTTTATTAGACCGTCGTCCTGTGTATCATTGAGTCTGTATGTTATTGGTTTATTAGACCGTCGTCCTGTCTATCATTGAGTCTGTATGTTATTGGTTTATTAGACCGTCGTCCTGTCTATCATTGAGTCTGTATGTTATTGGTTTATTAGACTGTCGTCCTGTCCATCATTGAGTCTGTATGTTATTGGTTTATTAGACTGTCGTCCTGTCTATCATTGAGTCTGTATGTTATTGGTTTATTAGACCGTCGTCCTGTCCATCATTGAGTCTGTATGTGTAGGGCTTTGAGTATGTGCAGTTTGTGCTTAGATGATTTCAAGCACATATAAGCACAAGTGCAAGACAAATTCCCCTTGGGGCAATAAAGGGTTACCCATCTATCTACCCCAATGGACCAGGTCCACAAAATAAACAACTATTTTATATTGATTGTTTACACTGAAATGGTGATAAAAACAAGTTCACATACACCTGATTTATAGTGCCACACTTGCTCTCTACCTATGGAACCAACCTCATGCATTGAAACCTAACCGATCTACAGGTATTATTCATTTACTTGTGCGTGTTATTTTAGGTTGATGACAACCCCTAAAAAAGGACACAAAACTTGAAGATATTCAAAAGAACAGTTCATCTCCATCACACACACACTTTTTGGTTGTCATCATTGTCTGGTTTGTTGCCAAAAGCTTAGGCTTGATCTTGATTGGTTGGGAGCAGCCATGATGTTCAGAGGTGGTGGCCCATACCTTGGAGACGGAGTGGTTACAGATCCCCTGGAGTCGGAGAAGGGAGAGGGCGGGACTACCCCCACTGTAGGCAGGAAGTACTTCAGGTAGGTGTCCACCAGCATGAAGTAGGCAGAGTCCGTACAGCTCCCCTGCTGGCCTGGAGGAATGCACTGAGAACACACAGGTACACGGTTCACCGGTCAGATCACACTGAGTGGATCACAGGTACACGGTTCACCGGTCAGATCACACTGAGTGGATCACAGGTACACGGTTCACCGGTCAGATCACACTGCATTCACACAGTGGATCACAGAGGGAGGAACTATTGGGAGATGGTGAACTACCACAGCACTGATGGAAATTAAAGAATAAACATGGAATATTCAACGTGTATACAACGTCAATATTTTAACCTTCTAACTCAATGAAGAAGACATGTTGTACCTTTACTGTGAGGAGACTGTGGGCGAAGTTGAACATGTAGTATTCAAACGGATCTGCAGAAGGTTAAGGAAATCAACTCGAACATACAACACTATATTTAACAATTAGTTCTCCCGCCAATTGGCATTGAGCATCGTCATGGATACGGTTAAAATGCATAGTTAAAATGCAAAGCCATAGAGCTGTTCATGTAATCCAGGCACCACTAGCTCTACATGGATTCAGAGCCAGGGAGGAGGAGGGGGGGCTTTTACTTTGAAGGATACTTAGTGGAAGCAGACCGGACCTGGCAAACTGCAGCTTGTTATGGAACAGAGGGCAGTCTGGGAGGACGCCTTCCTGGATGGACACCTTCACCGGGCCCTGCAACAAACAACCAGGCCTTCAAACACACAACGAGTTCTACAACAGGGTCCCAGGGGCCACTCGATCAGAGTCGACAATTCCATAATTTCAAAATAAAAGTCCTAGCATGTTCCAACGCAGCAAAGTTTATGTCAGAGTAAGCAAATGTTTCATGTCGACTTCATAAACCCAAGTGAAACAATGAGGAGGCAGTGGATACAAGAATAGTGACGCTGGAAATATGAACACACAACGGAAGGAGGTGATTCATAAAAGAGAACTATAGTTCTTTCTCTTACAGGCAGATGACTGACAGAGACTTCATACTTGTACTCTTCCGCCTGAAGTTTGTACACAAGCTTCATCATCGGACCACTGTGGAGAAAAACCCAAAGAGTCAATATGGAATATTACAGTCATCACAAAGACTCAACTTCCCAGAAGCCCTTGTTTAGAACAAATATCCCAGAGTGTTTGAAAACCTAATATGTTTGCACCGCAAGGTCAACATTTCTACAGCTGCTGGTTTCCCAATCAAACAGCTAACATTGGAAGGCTAGCCGTCGAGTCATTCTATTGAGTGACTCGACTGGTAACTTTCATCGTTACAGTCTCAAATCGACTAAAGAGATTGGCTGACAGGAAACCAAAAGGCCTACATAGCTTCAACAAGAGGCTATGTCGTGTTCCAGGCTGAAGGCTAGGCCTTTATGTGGCGTCGGTGGCCCTGGACTGACCTGGGGTCCAGGAAGTCCAGCACTAGGTTGTATCCGTTGCCCCGGGAGGGAATGGAACGCAGGTTCCACCCGGCGAGGATCCCGTCCAGGCTGCCAAACACACTCTCCACCAGCCAGGGGAAGACAGCATGCAGCTCCTGGACACACACACACACCATCGTATCAACACACAAACATGATAATGTACACAACACACACACTACACTACATCAAACCCTTACTTTTACTCTAATTATATCATCTGTATTTATGTGCAATAGTAATATGCACACTTTGCAAGCAGCATCTACAGAATTGTGAGATACTTGGGTTGAAACTAATGCATGAACAACAAATCAAGATGCAGCAGTCCTGTCCCCATCAGAAATCAACCAGAACCCCAAAATACCTACTAGCAATAATTGTACCAATGCAAAACAACAGCAGAGCCGGCACAATGAACTACACCTGGGGATGAACGCAGGAGAAACCACCATCCTACCCCAGTTACATTAACCGTCTTTAGGGATCGACCGATACCGATTTTTAAGGGCCGATACGATACCGATATTTTTTCATCAGCCTTAGCCGATACGCCGATACCGATTTTCTTGAGCCAATTTTTTTTAAAGGAACATTTATTGAACTTCAATATAAAAAACAATATTTAACAAATATTAAAAACAGGTGAGTTAGAACAAGTAAAAAAAAAAAAAATGCGAAAATCAGCCGCGTATCGGCCGATACCGATACACGTAAAAAACGCGAATATTGGCCGATAATATCGGCCGACCGATATATCGGTCGATCCCTAGTCTTTAGTCAGCGGGCACAGAATGCTTATTGAATTCCGTCTCTGGGTGGACGTAATGCAGCGACAGTGTCTATGTTGACAGGATCTATGTTAATCTCATGCCCAACCTCTGTGTGGGCGACAGCAGTGCGACAGCTGCTTTACTGTTGTTCAGAACCTGGCTCGGTCTGAACTGACATCACACTTTTATCCAGTTATAAACATGGTATTAAGGAACAGGTAGAAGGTAGACTGCATATATGGAGGTTCAAACCCAGAACCTTTCATCCATAGTCAAACACCCTGACTAGGGCTGCAACTAACGATTATTTTAATAATCGATTAATCTGTCGATTATTTTTTCGATTAATCGATGAATCGGATAGAAAAAAATAATATTTATTTTTGGAATTGCCGCATCTTTATTCAAAAACGGAACATTACTTCAAATTCACAGTGCAGACTGAAGTGTAAAAACACCAGGTTATTGCTGCAACGTCCCGGAACTATTAAAAGTAATATTAAATAATAAAAAGATTAAAAAAACATAACTGGGATAACACAAAAAAAAACATACAATGTATGATATACTTTTATATGTATATAAGGGAGGTCCATGGTTAACCGGTCAAACCTATTGATACCATTTTCGAGGCTCCTTGAAATAGAACTTGTAATATTGCTTTAATTGCTGATAAGATGATGATAGTTCAAGATAGGACATTAAACAGGTCATAATTCTATCTTTACTATCTATTTTATATTAGTATAATATTATCTATTTTAACAAGTTTTCCCCAAAATCTCAATTTCTTTTTTTTTTTCTGCTGCATTTGAACGCATCAATCATATTACTGAGCCGACCTGAACACATCACATTTGACACTGTTTGTGACCATTGGTTAGTTGTTTTTTTTAAGCTAACTAGCTCTATATCCTGCCGATTTTTAACATGGATTGCATTACTATTTTTAACTGACGGGACTTTCTACACCGTCCGGTTGTGTGATTACTACCGCTGCTTTGAATGACTGTTGATGCACGCGGTGCCGACTCCGAGCCCGTCTGCACAATGTCTGCAGCAGCAGCAGCTGACAGTTTTCGGTTGGACTAGACGGATACTGAGTTGAAGGAGTTTTTTTAACCCAAAGACAGTGAAGGTACAACACTTTTATGTAGGCCTACAGTCCAGTTTTAAGATATGACCAAAATACAAGCTGTGGTCGCTCACACTAAAGCTCGCTGTGGGCGTGCATGAACCGTGAACCAACCTGTCGGCGGCTGGCTGTAAACAGTGCTGCGCCTATGAGTAACTTATTAATCGCGCGACACAACGAATCGATGACCAAATTCGTTGCCAACGCATTTAGTAATCGATTTTTATCGATTTTATCGATTCGTTGTTGCAGCCCTAACCCTGACCATAATACTATCCATCCAACTCCTCTTTAACTCACGGTCTGTGTCTAAACAAACGATTTCTAATAAAACTTTTAAGATAACTTCCACAACAACTGCTACTTTGCAAAATGACTTTGCAAAAAAATACAAAAATAACCCAATAAATTGATTAGAAAAATCTAAGAGTGGTGTATTAGGATGGACATTTTTTATGCAACAGGGGAATGCAAACCTTTAAACAACACAAAGGTTACATTCCAGCGAGAGTAAGGAGACAGTGAGAGCCAGTCACTGTCTGCTGACTCAGAGAGCAGCAGCTGTTCAGACTACAGGGGCTCCGGCCTTAAAGGGGCCGTTATCCCCCGCCTGACCCGCCCCAGGGAGCAACAATCCCGGGGAGAACATACCGCCTGCTCGGCATGGATGCAGACCTGTTCCCCGAAGACACTCAACCTAGATAACAATAACATGACCATATACGGAGTGGAGGAAAGCCTTTAGAGCGCTGCTACGAGTCTAACCAGGACAGAGGTTCTGAATGACATCGTGGGTTGATGGTACCTTGGCGGGGTAGTCATTGATGACTTTCACCAAGTCCTGGCATCGCTGTAGTAGGGGCTTGGTGGTGGAGTCTGATTTCAGGTTGGCCTGGGGACCGAAGCAGATGAATAAATCAATACAAGGTGAGGACACACAGGAGTACAGACATTACATAGACCAATGTTTGATATTTAAATTAATTCAAAGCCTACAATATTATGGCCCTCCATGTACACTAACTGTTACACTGATTTACACAACCTTGGCTCTCATATGACCATTGCAGAGAGCACAACAAATCAACAGATTAAATGCTAACACTAAAGTAAATGACAAAGCAACTTTTTCAGTACCAAACATCTGATACATGACATCGTAATGTCAAGAGCAAGACAATCAATACAAGCATTGAAGCTGGTCCACCTCAAGGTAAAATGTATACACCAGCAGGTGGTATGGGTGGGACCCATTTATATCCGTGAGCTAACCCGAACCCAGTGCAGGACTCACCAGTAGGAAGCTGGGTTGCTGCAGGTTGGGAGCAGCCATGGCGGAGCCGGGACTCGACCCGTGGGACACACGATCCGCTGGGACACCGCCTGCTACAGAAGCACTCACTGCTTACCCACACACCGCCACCCAGCAGACACTAACTAGGTCGTGCGACGCAGCCGGCACGCCTTTGGACTCTGCGAGGGTGAGCTGGTAAGGGATCTATAAATATGAGAATGCCTTAGCTGGGTTCGAGTACGTTGGGGATTCAACCGCACGAGGCAAAGCTCAATGAAAAGTCCTCAGACGGTGTACTGCCAAGTTAGGCTACCTATCCAAATGTGCTACTTTGTGGTTCTGCGCAGACGCATGCCTGCATATTGACCAGTGTAGTAGTACACATACTGTTCCCCTGAAATCTTCAAAAAAGACGTTATAATACAGCATCAAAATATGCTAACAATGTACATGGAGTGAGTAGTGGTGTACAATAACGTCATTCTGCAGTGGGAGCATCGTTTGACAGATTTACAGATGCAATACGCTACCAAACACATAGGGTAGCATGTGTTGATCGGGTAGCGGATCGATGTAGTGACAAGGGAGCAGACAGCCGGCAGAACACTGTATACAACTACCCTATCGAAAAGTGCTACCTTATGTGTTTGGTAGCGTATTGGATCTGCAGACCAACATCTTCTGTCAAACGATGCTCCCACTACACTCAATAGTGTCTGCATGATCACGCGCAGAACCACTAGGTAGCACATTTTGATACGTAGCATAAGGTAGCGTAACTTGGCAGAACATAAACACCCATATGCGCGAACCATGCGCACTGAACGAGAGTGCGCCTAGCTCGTCCGCTAGCAACTCTGCTGTCAAGAACAAAACTTCACAATATGCTGTTCTGTTCTGCGTTGTGTACCTTGTTTCCAGTCCAACGCTGTCTTTCGTGGCTCAGGTGTAAGGTGTGGGTACCTGGCGTGGCGCGCAGACCTCAGGTATCTTCAGCTTTCAGTTCCGATCAAGCGCGCGCTTCCATCCGACTCCTCTCGAGCTCAGAGAGCAAGCGAGGACGTCACTTCCGGAGCAGGACTCTCAGAGGCAAACGCTCGCCGGCTGGTGTCCGCCAGGACACAGCGCCCTCGTTCGGTCAGAATGTGTATTTATTTTCTGTTGTATTACATTAAAATTGATTTATTATATTAAATGAGGTTTTATCGTTTTATACCATATTATATTATATTATATTATATTATATTATATTATATTATATTATATTATATTATATTAGACTGGTTAGCCTACTTATTTCGTACCAAAAGTACAATTCAATTGTAATAGCGGTACACATCAAATAAAATATAGGCTATTATCTATTGCTCAATATAAAAAAGTTAAACAAAGTTGAATTAAAATAATTGTGATACATATTTGACTCATAGAGTATTATTGTAAGTGGTGGAAGTATTCATTCTTTCGATATAGTTGGTAGTAGCATAAAAATAGTATAAGTCTATAGAAGTCATCAAGGAACTCGTGCAGTTTAATTAATCGTCTTTCCGGGCGTCCGGGTGTCCAGGCCGGGCTAGCGGCGGGCGTGGGAACGCGTACTCGGCCACATTGGCCAGTCCCGTGACCACGCAGCAGCTGAGCGCGCTGCGGTACACGGCCATGTCGCGCACGGTGCTCCAAGCCTCCGTCGTGTCGTCGTAGCGCTCGGCGTGGCAGGTCGTAGACGGGCGGCCGTTGTAGCCCCCCGCCACATACAGCCGCCCCTCCAGCACCTCCACGCCGAAGTTACTCCGTGCGTTGAGCATGGAGGGCACCGCGCGCCACGCGCTGTTCTCCGGACTGTACGCCTCCACGCTCCGCAGGCGGGCCGCACCGTTGAAGCCGCCCAGCTGGAGGGAGGGAGACGATAGCGTCAAGCAGACAGACAGACAGACAGACAGACAGACAGACAGACAGACAGACAGACAGACAGACAGACAGACAGACAGACAGACAGACAGACAGACAGACAGACAGACAGACAGACAGACAGACAGACAGACAGACAGACAGACAGACAGACAGACAGACAGACAGACAGACAGACAGACAGACAGACAGACAGACAGACAGACAGACAGACAGACAGACAGACAGACAGACAGACAGACAGACAGACAGACAGACAGACAGACAGACAGACAGACAGACAGACAGACAGACAGACAGACAGACAGACAGACAGACAGACAGACAGACAGACAGACAGACAGACAGACAGACAGACAGACAGACAGACAGACAGACAGACAGACAGACAGACAGACAGATGCACACACACAATTCCAGAATGAACTTAAACCGTAGAAGAAATTGAAATATTTAGGCCAATACCTATTTGCA
>NC_082394.1:321624-334124 GCF_031168955.1 Gadus macrocephalus
AGTAATTATTATTATTATTATTATTATTATTATTATTATATTGTGTGTGTGTGTGTGTGTGGTGTGTGTGTGTGTGTGTGTGTGTGTGTGTGTGTGTGTGTGTGTGTGTGTGTGTGTGTGTGTGTGTGTGTGTGTGTGTGTGTGTGTGTGTGTGTGTGTATGCATATATATTAGATTGGGCTGGTGTGAAGTTAGTCTTCCGTCCCATAGGGGGCAGTGTGGTAAGGTAGCTTTTGGTAAAGGTTCCCCAACTAATGGTCTGGCCCAGAGTGGTAGATATAACAGAGTGGCGACACTTCCATTGGACTCCGTTGTAGCGCCTACTTCCGGGGTATGGAGCCTCGAATAGTTCCAAACAACTATTTTACGGTGTAGGAGATCATCCATTTCCATTGCTGGCCGTCGAGTAACTTCTGCGGTAAATTGATTAAATAGCTTCCTCTTTTGAATTGTCAACTGTTTATATTGTATCAGAGGCCCTTTATGATGCATATACTGATATTTATTTGTAAATGCACAGCGTAATTATATATATATATATATTTGTCTTGGTAGACGACCGATTGCCTGCTAGTTTGTTAGCTCGACTTCACCACCTGTGAAGGTATCTCCAGGGGGTGAATTGATTAAATGGCTACCTCTTTTGAATTGTCAACGGTCTATTGTATTAGAGGTCCTTTTATGATGCATATACTGACATTTATTTGTATATGCACAGCGTATATATATTTGTCTTGGTAGACGACCTATTGCCTGCTGGTTTGTGAGCTCGACTTCGCCATGTGAAGGTATCTACACCAACAATTACGAAGTTCAGTAGTGAATCAAACTTTTATTTAGTTAGTTATTTATGTTGGTTTACTAGGATCATTTAGGTTGATTTAAGGACGGGTTTTATGATGCGATAGCTAGTAGAAATAACAGTGTTTGTTTAATTATATCTGGAAAGGGTGATGTTCAGCACATGAAGCCCTACAGATGCCGCCGCTTCAACAAGGCTGATTATGATGGGCGGTGAATTTAACCTGTATGGCTTTTTCGTTTTAACTTCTCCAGTCGCCCCATCAGTCCCTGGCAGTCTGGTCCCTGGAGCAACTGGCCCTGGAGCAGCTGCCCCTGAATCACCTGCCCCTGGCAAAGTGGCCTCTGATGCTCTCGGTGTCTCCTGTCATGTCCTTTTCATCGCTCTTGAAATCCACCTCAATTTCTCCCTCAATCTCTGTAATAATTACAAGGTAATGTTGCTGTTTTATGTATTTTGACTTTGCATTTGCAACTACTGTCATCTCCAATGTAAGAAAATTAATTAAAGCGAATAATTTCTGTAATGTGAATTAAATCATCTGCCACAATCAGAAACCAATAAAATGTATAAATGAATCTACCGGCAATTGTTAATTGGGTAGAATGTGTCGATTATCTACATTGTGTGCAAATCCTCAGTGAATCCCTGACCTCTGGTTGTTTTTTAAACTGAATGTACAAATCTGAATTATGTAATCTCATTAGGAGTGTAGTCTATCCTTGAATTACATGAAATGGGGAATATTGTTAGCTGCATGGATCATACCGAAGTTTAATTTGGTGCAATATGTGTGGTCCGTTGCACTTGGTTCTGGAGGCACCCTCACAGAAGGGGGTTTCCTCCTCTTCGGCTTAGGGCAATGAATGAAAACTGTTGGGACTGCATCGGGCCTCAGCTTCAACATCCCTTCTCTTTTTGTGGCCGTGAATTGGTCATCTTCGAAGTGTACCTTTTTATAGGTAGGCTTGTAAGATCAGTTTCCATTGCACTTAAAATATCATTGAAAAGTCATAATTCTCTACACTTAAAATTATTATGCCCTTTGAAATGCTATCAAGTGATGTGAACATTAATTACATTACATAGTTTTTGACGGTTGCTGACCCCTGTCACTTGTACGTTTTGACGGCTGACCATTGCCATCCATTTCTTCCTGCGCTCTTGGTCCTTGGGAAGCCATACATGTGGTAACCTTTCTGGGACCGATTGGAGCATCCAAACGCTGCACAGCCAACCATGGTATGACCATTGATCTAAACCAATTTTGAATTTGCTCAGAGCTATTATAAGTATTGTAATGGCATAAAGTATAGTATATTTGCAACGTTATATGTTAATGGTTTGCCCTAAGTATATTGTATAGTGTTCCCTGCTGTGTCCATTGTTGAATCTGTTAACACAATCACACTCACTTGTTCTTGTCACACTAATTGTTTAATAAAAATAAAAACGATTTCATTCATCCAAGCGTAATGAGTTATTCTTTAATATATTTGATACTTTGTGTGGCTCATATCTTAAAATGATCATGGTAAAACATCTTGATTACTTTGATTTTAATACAGATGTAGGGTAAAAGTTAAGGTTAAGCCAGTATGCTAACACGAACGTGAAGCTTTCCCTCAAACTTAAAAACGTATCTAACCACTCTAAAGGTAAAACTGACATTAACAAATATGCAATAATGCCATAAGTCAGACAAATACTTGTATGTTTTTTTCATTCATATTTACCATTCAATATTGAAATCTCTGTCGTCCCATAGAATAACATTGACTGCGCGGCGTGTTTGGAACTATTGAGGCTTACATGAACCACGTGACAACCACGTGACCACCCTGTCGGCGAGATCATAGCGTGTCGCAACTCTCTCTCTCTATAGCTCTGGTCTGGCCCATACGGCCGTGATTGGTCCAATTGCCATTTCCCTATTTAAGGGCTTTCTCATTTGGTGTTTGGGGCGGAAGGTGGTGCTGGCTTGACGTGAGGCCAGTACGAGAGACGTATGTTTTGGTTATGATATGCTATGTTATGTTATCTTAGTTTTTGTTTGCTGACCGATGCAGTCATTTCCTTTTCATTTGGAACGTTGCTATATTTTTGTGTGAATATTTTGGAGAGATTAAAACTTCACTTTTTCTTAGTCCTGAGTCCATTGCCCTTATTTTTGCCCACACTCGCAATTTCCAGTTGGCCGTATCCCAGATACGTGGGGCGACCACGCCGGCCCCTCACAGGCGGGTAGCCTGTAGCGTGTTGTGAGCATGAGCAGGGGGAGAGAGAGAGGAGGGATGGGGGGGGGGAGAGAGGGAGAGAGGGAGAACAGGAGAGAGGGGGGGGGGGGAGGGAGAGAGGGGGGGGGGGGAGAGAGGGAGAACAGGAGAGAGAGGGGGGGGGGGGGAGAAACATAGCGGGTGAGAGTGAGAGAGGGGAGAGATAAGAGGTGGGGAGAGAGTCCGATAGGGAGAGAGACACAGAGAGAGAGGTGTGTCTGTATTTTTTTTTGGTGCTGAATGATAACTTATAAGACGTTCAAATATGCAAGAACACATCAGCACACATGCACAAGATAGCAAACACACACACACACACACACACACACACACACACACACACCCAAATATGTGCACACAGACTAAACTGCAAACAGACAAGCGCACCTATGTGGATTCTCACATATAGATTTTTTCCGGAAATACAGACACACACATACACACATATAAGCACGCGTTCACACACACGCACACGCACACACACACTGTGCTGGGTATGGGTTGGTCAGCGTTTTCTGGGGTACGATCCATCTTCTAAACGAGACATGCCTGTCACTCTCTGAGGATGAGCCCTTAATGACATATTTAATAACGACGAGGGGAGAGAGAGGAAGGAAACGAAAGGAGAGAGAGAGCGTTTCCTCACTCTTCATCATCACTGCATTCCATCAGATGAACAGCACGTTAACCACACTGACCAATACCGTTAATATCCCTAGGAACCCTAATATCCTCCTCTTTATCCTCACGTTAGCTGGCACCTACCAGGGATTAGTTTATCGGTGCCTATGAAAATACAAAAGACAACTGTACATTCGCCCTCTGGGACGGCAGGGCCTCGCCCTCTGGGACGGCAGGGCCACGCCCTCTGGGACGGCAGGGCCTCGCCCTCTGGGACGGCAGGGCCACGCCCTCTGGGACGGCAGGGCCTCGCCCTCTGGGACGGCAGGGCCACACCCTCTGGGACGGCAGGGCCACGCCCTCTGGGACGGCAGGGCCTCGCCCTCTGGGACGGCAGGGCCACGCCCTCTGGGACGGCAGGGCCACGCCCTCTGGGACGGCAGGGCCTCGCCCTCTGGGACGGCAGGCCACGCCCTCTGGGACGGCAGGGCCTCGCCCTCTGGGACGGCAGGGCCACGCCCTCTGGGACGGCAGGCCGCCGCCGGTTCCGCTGATAGAATATATATCTGGGTTCTAAGGTGAGGCAGGCAGGTAACATCCAATCAAATCAAACACGCCACAGACGAGATGCTTTCCAATAAAACCAACACATCCTGGGATTACAGAGAGCGCTGAGTCAGGCTAAGACCCAATAAGGACGGGGAGCACAGGTTACGAGGTGGGGATTAGAAAGGCTTTAATCTCTCAACAGAACGCTGCTGGCTGGTGACGCGTCCTGGTGGACTCGCTGCAGTGTGGAGAACAGGGTCATGATTCAGATCCAGGGACGCGGGAAGTCAGTCCGAGGGGGGGGTGCTGAGAGAGAATCTATATAATGACGTCATAATAAATGCTGCGCAACATCCGTTGTTTACAGAGACGAGATGAGGGGTGACGTCACATTCAGGGATCCGCTCTGATAAACACTCTACTGGTGTGTAAAAAGAGTTCTGCCAACTAGCCACTGTTATTCACAAACGTTAGCAAATAAACAATGTGGAAATTAGAGTAGACTGGGCTGATACTGGGCTGAATTTCACACACTAACAACATGCCGACAAGCTGTTGCGGTCCGGGATTATACACAGCGTTATAACAAGGATTCAGGAGGTTATTTCTAAAGGTTTACAAAGGAAAGTGACAATAATAGAAAGCCTTAATTTTCATCCAGACTTACGAGTTGTCTGATATGAGGAAGGTGACGATTTCTCCGTCAAGTGAACCGCCCGTCTTTGCTCTTTTTTTGCCAACAAGTTTACGTGCGGGATTCCAGAATCAAAACGATAACATTCAACGTGTCTATTAATATGGCAGCAACATTTTACACCAGTTTTAGAATGTTCACTACAACAGATGTTGAACACCAACATGCTTATGTAAAATCAGCATAGTACCGATAATATGATAAATATCATAAAAAGGGTGGATGTCAATAATTTAATGAAAAATCATGTTGTATGATAAAATTATACAACAAAAAAAAAGTATTGATTTGTTCAGAAAACTTTCTCACTTGCAGTTACAGCCAGGGGCCGCTGCAGCACCCTAAGCACCCCCACTTCCCGCGTCCCTGGGTAACACTGTTGTTTTTTATTGGTCGTCATGGAAAAAAACATAAGGGGTAACACTGTTGTTTTTTATTGGTCGTCATGAAAAAAACCCTAAGGGGTAACACTGTCGTTTTTTATTGGTCGTCATGAAAAAAACGTAAGGGGTAACACTGTTGTTTTTTATTGGTCGTCATGAAAAAAAACATAAGGGGTAACATTGTTGTTTTTTATTGGTCGTCATGAAAAAAAACATGAAGGGGGTAACACTGTTTTTTTTTTGGTCGTCATGAAAAAAAACATAAGGGGTAACACTGTTGTTTATTATTTGTCGTCTTGAAAAAAAAATAAGGGAAATAATAGAAATACACACATACATTTTAATGTCATGTATATACTCTTTAATGATGATTGATTATTGTGTATTGTCATCGCCTCAGTGGTGCAGTGGGGTGCACTCTGCCTAACCCCCTGGAGTCCGGGGTTCAAGTCCGGTTGATGACCTCTGTTGGAAGTTTATTATCTCTATTTCATGCAAATTATAAATTCAAGTATAACCTTTGTGATGACATTAACCGGTGTCTTGATGGTGCATTGTTAAGTTCGGAGGTGAACACTCTAAACAGCTCATGTTCCGATCGCTGCAAAAACGTCGACAGGGGTGCCACTGTCGTTTTTTATTGGTCAACATGGAAAAAAACATGAGGGGTAACTGTCGTTTTTTATCGGCCGTCATGAAATAAATATAAGGGGAAAACACTGTCGATATTTATCAAATAAAACATAGGGGGTGACACTGTTGTTTTTCTTTGGTCGTAATGAAAAAAAACACAAGGGGTAACACTGTCGTTTTTATCAAATGAAACATGAGGGGTAACACTGTCGTTTTTATCAAATGAAACATAAGGGGTAACACTGTCGTTTTTCTTTGGTCGTCATGAAAAAAACCATAAGGGGTAACACTGTTGTTTTTTATTGGTCGTCATGAAAGAAAACATAAGGGGTAACACTGTTGTTTTTTATTGGTCGTCATGAAAAAAAACATAAGGGGTAACACTGTTGTTTTTTATTGGTCGTCATGAAAAAAACAAACATAAGGGGTAACACTGTTGTCTTTGTCAAATATAATATAAGGGGTAACACTGTCGTTTTTTATCAGTCATCATGAAAAAAACAAGGGGTAACACTGTCGTTTTTTTTCATGACGACCAATAAAAAACGACAGTGTTACCCCTTGTGTTTTTTTTCATGACGACCAAGGAAAAACAACAGTGTTACCCCCTATGTTTTATTTGATAAATATCGACAGTGTTACCCCTTATGTTTTTTTTCATGACGGCCAATAAAAAACGACAGTGTAACACTGTCGTTTTTATCAAATGAAACATGAGGGGTGACACTGTCGTTTTTCTTTGGTAGTCACGAAAAAAACCATAAGGGGTAACACTGTTCCTTTTTTTATTGGTCGTCATGAAAAAAAACATAAGGGGTAACATTGTTGTTTTTTATTGGTCGTCATGAAAAAAAACATAAGGGGTAACCATGTTGTTTTTTATTGGTCGTCATGAAAAAAAACATAAAGGGGGTAACACTGTTGTTTTTTTTGGTCGTCATGAAAAAAAACGTAAGGGGTAACACTGTTGTTTATTATTTGTCGTCTTGAAAAAAAAAAGTTAGGGAAATAATAGAAATACACACATACATTTTAATTTCATGTATATCCTCTTTATTGATGATTGATTTGTGTGTATTGTCATCGCCTCAGTGGTGCAGTGGGGTGTACTCTGCCTAACCCCCTGGAGACCGGGGTTCAAGTCCGGTTGATGAGCTCTGTTGGAAGTTTCTTTTCTCTATTTCATGCGAATTATAAAGTCAAGTATAACCTTTGTGATGACTTTAGCCGGTGTCTTGATGGTGCATTGTTAAGTTCGGAGGTTAACACTCTAAACAGCTCATGTTCCGATCCCTGCAAAAACGTTGACCGGGGTGCCACTGTCGTTTTTTATTGGTCAACATGGTAAAAACATGAGGGGTAACTGTCGTGTTTTATCGGCCGTCATGAAATAAATATAAGGGGAAAACACTGTCGATATTTATCAAATAAAACATAGGGGGTGACACTGTTGTTTTTCTTTGGTCGTCATGAAAAAAAACACAAGGGGTAACACTGTCGTTTTTATCAAATGAAACATGAGGGGTAACACTGTCGTTTTTATCAAATGAAACATAAGGGGTAACACTGTTGTTTTTCTTTGGTCGTCATGAAAAAAAACATAAGGGGTAACACTGTTGTTTTTTATTGGTCGTCATGAAAGAAAACATAAGGGGTAACACTGTTGTTTTTTATTGGTCGTCATGAAAAAAAACATAAGGGCTAACACTGTTGTTTTTTATTGGTCGTCATGAAAAAAACAAACATAAGGGGTAACACTGTTGTCTTTGTCAAATATAATATAAGGGGTAACACTGTCGTTTTTTATCAGTCATCATGAAAAAAACAAGTGGTAACACTGTCGTTTTTTTTCATGACGACCAATAAAAAACGACAGTGTTACCCCTTGTGGTTTTTTTCATGACGACCAAGGAAAAACAACCGTGTTACCCCCTATGTTTTATTTGATAAATATCGACAGTGTTACCCCTTATGTTGATTTCATGACGACCAATAAAAAACAGCAGTCTTACCCCTTATGTTTTTTTTCATGACGGCCAATAAAAAACGACAGTGTAACACTGTCGTTTTTATCAAATGAAACATGAGGGGTGACACTGTCGTTTTTCTTTGGTAGTCACGAAAAAAACCATAAGGGGTAACACTGTTCCTTTTTTTATTGGTCGTCATGAAAAAAAACATAAGGGGTAACATTGTTGTTTTTTATTGGTCGTCATGAAAAAAAACATAAGGGGTAACCATGTTGTTTTTTATTGGTCGTCATGAAAAAAAACATAAAGGGGGTAACACTGTTGTTTTTTTTGGTCGTCATGAAAAAAAACATAAGGGGTAACACTGTTGTTTATTATTTGTCGTCTTGAAAAAAAAACGTTAGGGAAATAATAGAAATACACACATACATTTTAATTTCATGTATATCCTCTTTATTGATGATTGATTTGTGTGTATTGTCATCGCCTCAGTGGTGCAGTGGGGTGTACTCTGCCTAACCCCCTGGAGACCGGGGTTCAAGTCCGGTTGATGACCTCTGTTGGAAGTTTCTTTTCTCTATTTCATGCGAATTATAAAGTCAAGTATAACCTTTGTGATGACTTTAGCCGGTGTCTTGATGGTGCATTGTTAAGTTCGGAGGTTAACACTCTAAACAGCTCATGTTCCGATCCCTGCAAAAACGTTGACCGGGGTGCCACTGTCGTTTTTTATTGGTCAACATGGAAAAAACATGAGGGGTAACTGTCGTGTTTTATCGGCCGTCATGAAATAAATATAAGGGGAAAACACTGTCGATTTTTATCAAATAAAACATAGGGGGTGACACTGTTGTTTTTCTTTGGTCGTCATGAAAAAAAACACAAGGGGTAACACTGTCGTTTTTGTCAAATGAAACATGAGGGATAACACTGTCGTTTTTATCAAATGAAACATAAGGGGTAACACTGTCGTTTTTCTTTGGTCGTCATGAAAAAAACCATAAGGGGTAACACTGTTGTTTTTTATTGGTCGTCATGAAAGAAAACATAAGGGGTAACACTGTTGTTTTTTATTGGTCGTCATGAAAAAAAACATAAGGGGTAACACTGTTGTTTTTTATTGGTCGTCATGAAAAAAAAAAACATAAGGGGTAACACTGTTGTCTTTGTCAAATAAAATATAAGGGGTAACACTGTCGTTTTTTATCAGTCATCATGAAAAAAACAAGAGGTAACACTTTCGTTTTTTTCATGACGACCAAAGAAAAACAACAGTGTTACCCCCTATGTTTTATTTGATAAATATCGACAGTGTTACCCCTTATGTTTATTTCATGACGACCAATAAAAAACAGCAGTCTTACCCCTCATGTTTTTTTTCATGACGACCAATAAAAACGACAGTGTTACCCCTTATGTTTTTTTTCATGACGACCAATAAAAAACGACAGTGTAACACTGTCGTTTTTATCAAATGAAACATGAGGGGTGACACTGTCGTTTTTCTTTGGTAGTCACGAAAAAAAACATAAGGGGTAACACTGTTCCTTTTTTTATCTGTCGTCATGAAAAAAAACATAAGGGGTAACATTGTTGTTTTTTTTGGTCGTCATGAAAAAAAACATAAGGGGTAACACTGTTGTTTATTATTTGTCGTCTTGAAAAAAAAACATTAGGGAAATAATAGAAATACACGCATACATTTTAATGTCATGTATATCCTCTTTATTGATGATTGATTATTGTGTATTATCATCGCCTCAGTGGTGCAGTGGGGTGCACTCTGCCTAACCCCCTTGAGACCGGGGTTCAAGTCCGGATGATGACCTCTGTTGGAAGTTTCTTTTCTCTATTTCATGCGAATTATAAAGTCAAGTATAATCTTTGTGATGACTTTAACCGGTGTCTTGATGGTGCATTGTTAAGTTCGGAGGTTAACACCCTAAACAGCTCATGTTCCGATCCCTGCAAAAATGTCAACCGGGGTGCCACTGTTGTTTTTTATTGGTCGTCATGAATAAAAACATAAGGGGTAACACTGTTGTTTTTTATTGGTCGTCATGAATAAAAACATAAAGGGAGTAACACTGTTGTTTTTTATTGGTCGTCATGAATAAAAACACAAGGGGTAACACTGTCGTTTTTATCAAATGAAACGTAAAAAAAACGGTCGTTTTTTATCTGTGGTCATGAAAAACCCATAAGGGGTAACACTGTTGAAAAGTATCGAATAAAACATAGGGGGTAACACCAGGGACGCGGGAAGTCAGTCCAAGGGGGGGGGGGGGGTGTGCTGAGAGAGTCTATATAATGACGTCATAATAAATGCTGCGCAACATTCAGGGCTCCGCTCTGATAAACACTCTACCGGTGTGTAAAAAGAGTTCTGCCAACTAGCCACTGTTATTCACAAACGTCAGCAAGTAAACAATGTGGAAATTAGAGTAAACTCGGCTGATACTGGGCTGAATTTCACACTATAACAACATGCCGACAAGCTGTTGCGGTCCAGGATTATACACAGCGTTATAACAAGGATTCAGGAGGTTATTTCTAAAGGTTTAAAAGGAGAGTGACAATAAAAGAAAGCCTTTATTTTCATCCAGAGTTACGAGTTGTCTGATATGAGGAAAGTGACGGTTTCTCCGTCAAGTGAACCGTCCGTCTTTGCTCTTTTTTTGCCAACCAGTTTACGTGCAGGATTCCAGAATCATAACGATAACATTCAACGTGTCTATTAATATGGCAGCAACATTTTACACCAGTTTTAGAATGTTCACTACAACAGATGTTGAACACCAACATGCTTATGTAAAATCAGCATAGTACGATATTCAGCTATCGACGGTTCTGCGATGTGCGTCAGCCTACTCAGACAATGTTCTAAATAAATTGAAATGATAATATGATAAATATCATAAAAAGGGTGGATGTCAATAATTAAATGAAAAATCATGTTGTATGATAAAATTATATAAAAAAAAAAAAAAAGTATTGATTTGTTCATAAAACCTTCTCACTTGCAGTTACAGCCAGAGGCCGCCAGGGGGGGGGGTGCTGCAGCACCCTAAGCACCCCCACTTCCCGCGTCCCTGTTCAGATCACAGCAGATTTCGAGTGTAAATGCAAGCAAAGTAATTGGATTGCATCTCTGTACTTCCCTTGATGAGGAATGAGTAAGGTAGGCCGTAATCACTTATTTTGACGAGGTAATTTCATCTCATTAGCGCCGGTTGGACAGTCATCCATCAGGGGTTCCAAATCAGAGACACGTTCATTCGTCATGTGCGTCTCAAAATGGCTTTGGTGGCAGATATTCCTACAATCGCAGCAAGCAATCGGAATAACATTAAGGAGTTTGTTAAGAATGTTGGAATCTATTAACGACTTGGACGTAATGCTGTAAACCTCTTTAATTTGCGATGGCTCATGGGAATTATAACCTGATGATGAGGTGCCTTCGGCCGATCATCAATCATTGGCAGAAACAAGGGAGAGATGAGAGAGTCGAAGAAAACAAGTGTTTGGTAAATCTTTAGTTCTAGAAACACCCAGAAGAGTATGGAAACCTGCAGCCGCCTTCGCAGGGTTGGAGACGATATTACTGCTACACCAACACACGTTGGTACCTACACACCAAACCCAGACCACACACACCCCACCCTCCTCACGGTCTCTAGGGTGGTGTCGTGGAAGGAGGGATTGGGGGCGGGGCCTCCACTCCTCCCCAGGGAGTGACCTCCTCTCCCCCCTCTCCCACCTCCACTCCCTCTCCCCGGGACTACATCTCATCTCCTCCCTCCTTCATGAGGCGTGTGCGTCCGTGAACCCGGGCCCTCCGGGGCCCCTGGCTGCATGTCCTGCAGGGCCAGGTGTTCTCCAGACACGGGGTTTGGGGGTGAAACTCCCGGGCCGGGGTGTCCTTGAGCAGGACGTCTGACCCGGAACTGCTCCTTCAGGACCTGTATCGGGATTCCCTGGAAGTCGCTCCGGACGACAGCGACAAACAGCAACACAATTACACAACGTACCAAGTGGAGATCGATTCGTCCTGGATCAATACGGGACCTATGAGCGGGGCGGGGGGAGGTGTGGGGTACGCCTGCTGATCGATGTGATTGGTGATAGTCCATAGAGGACGCTCCGATGGGGTTATCAATACTGTTTACTATGAGGCTCCTCACTGGTTACTCATCTAGCAGAGACTAATCCACAGTGAGGAACAGTTCATTGATTGGAGCAGGGAGGGCAGTGGGGATTCTAACCCACGACCTGACATAGAAGAGAAACCCCTTCCAACAAGACTACCCGGCCCTTGTGTTGGCGGCTGGGAAGAGAAACCCCTTACAACAAGACTACCCGGCCCTTGTGTTGGCGGTTGGGAAGCCGGCCAGTGAAGTCAAACACTCAAACACAAAAAAGAGTGTGTTCCAGTAAAGGAGCTGACAAGGTGTTTACGTGGGAGTGGAGACGGGGGCCGAGGCTGTTTGGAGACAATATGAGACGCACTGGAGCGCCCCCAGTTCCCCTTGGAGGGCCTTCCCCCTTAAACAGCAGATACTGTCTATATAT
>NC_082394.1:345976-355976 GCF_031168955.1 Gadus macrocephalus
GTTTGTGTGTGTGTGTGTGCGTGCGTGCGTGTGTAAGCCAATGTGCTTGGTTCTGATAACAAGAGGAGGAAATGACAATAAGGAGCCAAGAAACACCAGCGAGATGAGAGAAAGAGAGGAGAGGGGATTTATAATCAGAGGGTAATGTGTTAGTGTGTGTGTGTGTGTGTGTGTGTGTGTGTGTGTGTGTGTGTGTGTGTGTGTGTGTGTGTGGTGTGTGTGTGTGTGTGTGTGTGTGTGTGTGTGTGTGTATGTGGTGTGTGTGTGTGTGTGTGTGTGTGTGTGTGTGTTTGTGTATGTGTGTGTGGGTATGTGTGTGTTTGTGAGTCTGTGTGCGTGCGGGTGATCAAGTGTGTGTCTTTGCTTGCTTGTGTGTCAATTATAACTAACTGCCAGATGCTCCTTTACAGTCACCTTCTCTGTAAACACACACACACACACACACACACACACACACACACACACACACACACACACACACACACACACATCCGTACACACAGACAAACCACACACACACACACACACACATACACACATCGGTAAACACAGACAAACACACACACACACACACACACACACACACACACACACACACACAGGTCCTCTGTTCTTTGACTGGTGCATAATTGAAGACTCAGGCTGGAAGCCCTGCAGCTACGCTAGAAGCTAACACACACACACTCACACATTCACACACACACACACACACTCACTCACACACTCACACACAGACACACACACAGAAACACACAACCCACACACATAAACAGCAAACAAATAAACTTAAGTGAATCAAACATATATGCAAGTAACAATGGGATGTTTATATAAAGATATACAACTTTGATAAAAGAATGCATAACTAATGAAACAACAGCCCCAGGTAATTCCAGTCTCCTCCTCTCCTCTATTTCATCATCTCCTCTCCTCTCCTCCTCCAAACCCATCTCTCCTCTCCTTCACCCTTCCCTCCTCCTCCAAACCCATCTCTCCTCTCCTCATCCAACCCCATCCCTCCTCTCCTTCACCCTTCCCTCCCCCTCCAACCCCATCCCTCCTCCTCCACCGTCAGACCGCCCAGACCCGTCTGATGGTGGAGGGTTCGATGCCCTGAGGCCACCGGTCCACCCGGTTTACTAGGCGCTTTCTTTTTGTATGGTCCGTGATTCTAAGGTGCACGATGAAAGTGAACCGAGGAACGCCTCGGTATCCCCCCGTCAGAGCTGGTCAATGTGGCCCGGGAAAGGGAAGTCTGGGGCCCCCTGCTTGAGCTGCTCCCCCCGCGACCCGACCCCGGATAAGCGGATGACGATGAGGATGAGGATGAGGACGATGAAAGTGTGCGATAGTTCACCAATGGGCCACATGTCAACAGTCCCCTCATCACCTGTGTTTTGTACAGTCTTTGAGCGCTACACCCACCTAGAGGGTGCAGCGCTCTGCTTTGACTGTTTTACTGTGGAGCTAGTGTGGAATACACTCCTAAACAGCAACCTTAATGTTCCGTCCGCTGGGGACATTTTGAAAGCGTCCGGTCTGATTCGGTTTGAGTTGGGCTCTTGCTTAAGGTTTAGGGTACTGGTACGTAGGGGGTACTTAGGGTACTTTGTAATCCGGGGCAGGAATCCACGGGCAGACCCACAGGACTCACCCGCGGACAGAGCCTCTGGTTCCCCACGGCACCGCGCTGTAGTTTCAAGCGGGAATATCTGTTGAATGTCCAATATCTTTTTAACTTCAGAACTCTTTCACAGACGACTGCCACTGGTACTGAGATATGTGACTCTTTTGAAACACGACCACAGAACCGCAACGCTGGCAAACGTTTCAGTCTCAGTTCAGATGTCGGGACGTCATGACGACCACCACTTAACGCCGGCCAACGAACTGATTTCAGTCCCAACAACAAACGACCAAGGCTTTATTCCTGACAGTTTAATTGTACACGTCCACATCCCTCGTCCCTTCCTGGAGACCAACCCAGTGGGCTCTGTGGTGGGGTGGTGGGGTGGGGGGGGGGGGTGGTGGGGGGGGGGGGGTGGTGGGGTGGGGGGGGGGGGGGGGGGTAGAGGAGGGACGGTGCAGAGGACAGAGGGAGTAGAGGAGCAGAGGGAGAACGTTTAAGAGAGCGACAGAACAGGAGAGAAACAGTGCAGCCCAGCGCAGAGAGGAGGGGGAGGAGGGGAGGAGCAGAGAGGAAGAGGAGAGGGGGAGGAGCAGAGAGGAAGAGGAGGAGGGGAGGAGCCGAGAGGAAGAGGAGAAGGGGAGGAGCCGAGAGGAAGAGGAGAAGGGGAGGAGAGGGAGGAAGAGGAGGAGGGGAGGAGCCGAGAGGAAGAGGAGAAGGGGAGGAGAGGGAGGAAGAGGAGGAGGGGAGGAGCCGAGAGGAAGAGGAGAAGGGGAGGAGAGGGAGGAAGAGGAGAAGGGGAGAAGGGGAGGAGGAAGAGGAGAAGGGGAGGAGAGAGAGGAAGAGGAGAAGGGGAGGAGCAGAGAGGAAGAGGAGAAGGGGAGGAGCAGAGAGGAAGAGGAGGAGGGGAGGAGCCGAGAGGAAGAGGAGAAGGGGAGGAGAGGGAGGAAGAGGAGAAGGGGAGGAGCAGAGAGGAAGAGGAGAAGGGGAGGAGAGAGAGGAAGAGGAGAAGGGGAGGAGAGAGAGGAAGAGGAGGAGGGGAGGAGAGGAAGAGGAGAAGGGGAGGAGAGGAAGGGGAGGAGAGGAAGAGGACAAGGGGGGGAGAGAGAGGAAGAGGAGAAGGGGAGGAGCAGAGAGGAAGAGGAGGAGGGGAGGAGAGGAAGAGGAGAAGGGGAGGAGAGAGAGGAAGAGGAGAAGGGGAGGAGCAGAGAAGAAGAGGAGGAGGGGAGGAGCAGAGAGGAAGAGGAGAGGGAGAGGTAAATAACCCCGGCTCAAAGGGCCGTTACCAGCAGCCATAAGTCCTCCCTTACAGGCAGGAGACACAGACCATGAAGCGCTCCTCTTTCCAGGTCTCCAGCATCATTACTTCCTGTAAAGGAAGGGTGTTTGGGAGGGGCTTCAAAGAAACCTCGGACCAATCGGTGATAGAGACTGAGGATCTTGGGCGAAGCTATACGTCTGCAATCATATCAAAAACCTGCCCACACCCAGAGATGCAACGCGTGGGGATATATGATTGTAACGTACATCATTCAACACATCCTCCTGAGACCTGGACAAGCACAAGAGGGGTTATGCAGTCAGCACTCTCAATGCTCTCAATACGCTTCTGCCGACATTGTTGTAACGGAAGATGTAACTGCTGAGTAAACAAACAAAGGCCTCCTCGACAAACTTATTTTTTAGCACTTCTTGCACCCCCAAGATTTTGTAACTTTCCGAGATCTCTGCAGATGACGTCAAAGCAATTCTTGTGTGAGATTGGGAAGGACATCATGATTTAACTTTGATCTGATTTCTCCGTCTCCACGTAGACGCCACTGGTCTTAACCACTGGGAAAACAAAACCATAATGAGTAGACAATGACTCTGATATGACTTTGCTGTTGTAATGATTTTGTTAGGATTCTGTGACTATTCCATCATGATTCAGTGATTACTCTGTTATGAGTCTGTGTCTAGTCTGTTATGAGTCTGTATCTAGTCTGTTATGAGTCTGTATCTAGTCTGTTATGAGTCTGTATCTAGTCTGTTATGAGTCTGTGTCTAGTCTGTTATGAGTCTGTGTCTAGTCTGTTATGAGTCTGTGTCTAGTTTGTTATTTATGAGTCTGTATCTAGTCTGTTATGAGTCTGTGTCTAGTCTGTTATGAGTCTGTGTCTAGTCTGTTATGAGTCTGTGTCTAGTCTGTTATGAGTCTGTGTCTAGTCTGTTATGAGTCTGTGTCTAGTCTGTTATGAGTCTGTGTCTAGTCTGTTATGAGTCTGTGTCTAGTCTGTTATGAGTCTGTGTCTAGTCTGTTATGAGTCTGTGTCTAGTCTGTTATGAGTCTGTGTCTAGTCTGTTATGAGTCTGTGTCTAGTTTGTTATGAGTCTGTATCTAGTCTGTTATGAGTCTGTGTCTAGTCTGTTATGAGTCTGTGTCTAGTCTGTTATGAGTCTGTGTCTAGTCTGTTATGAGTCTGTGTCTAGTCTGTTATGAGTCTGTGTCTAGTCTGTTATGAGTCTGTGTCTAGTCTGTTATGAGTCTGTGTCTAGTCTGTTATGAGTCTGTGTCTAGTCTGTTATGAGTCTGTGTCTAGTCTGCTATGAGTCTGTATCTAGTCTGCTATGAGTCTGTATCTAGTCTGTTATGAGTCTGTATCTAGTCTGTTATGAGTCTGTATCTAGTCTGTTATGAGTCTGTGTCTAGTCTGTTATGAGTCTGTGTCTAGTCTGTTATGAGTCTGTGTCTAGTCTGTTATGAGTATGTGTCTAGTCTGTTATGAGTCTGTGTCTAGTCTGTTATGAGTCTGTGTCTAGTCTGTTATGAGTCTGTATCTAGTCTGTTATGAGTCTGTATCTAGTCTGCTATGAGTCTGTATCTAGTCTGCTATGAGTCTGTATCTAGTCTGCTATGAGTCTGTGTCTAGTCTGTTATGAGTCTGTGTCTAGTCTGTTATGATTCTGTATCTAGTCTGTTATGAGTCTGTATCTAGTCTGTTATGAGTCTGTATCTAGTCTGTTATGAGTCTGTATCTAGTCTGTTATGAGTCTGTATCTAGTCTGCTATGAGTCTGTGTCTAGTCTGTTATGAGTCTGTATCTAGTCTGTTATGAGTCTGTATCTAATCTGTTATGAGTCTGTATCTAATCTGTTATGAGTCTGTATCTAGTCTGTTATGAGTCTGTATCTAGTCTGTTATGAGTCTGTGTCTAGTCTGTTATGAGTCTGTGTCTAGTCTGTTATGAGTCTGTGTCTAGTCTGTTATGAGTCTGTATCTAGTCTGTTATGAGTCTGTGTCTAGTCTGTTATGAGTCTGTATCTAGTCTGTTATGAGTCTGTATCTAGTCTGTTATGAGTCTGTATCTAGTCTGTTATGAGTCTGTATCTAGTCTGTTATCTGAGTCTGTCATCATGACATGTTGAGTCCCTGCGTGGCTCAGTGGGGGCCCCGTGGAGGTGGTCCCAGTGTGTGACCGGGGGTCTCGGTGTGTGTGTGTCTGTGTGTGACCGGGGGTCTCAGTGTGTGTGTGTGTGTGTGTGTGTGTGTGTGTGTGTGACCGGTGGCAGGCCATCGGGCGCGGGGCGGTAATGGAGAGCGATGGCTCCTTTAGACCTCATTAAGGAGCTGTTGTATCGGGAAGCTGCGCTGCTCGCACCGCCATCGATCCCGCCCCCCAGCCCCCCACCTCCTGCCCCCCCCGGCCCAGCGGGCGCGCTCCGTCAGAGCTACAGGATGCCGGCGTGACAGCGGAGGCGGCGGCGGGGGGGGTATTCCAGTTCAAACTTGCTTAATTAGGCCAGGAATTGATCGTTAATTAGCAGAGCGACCGATGCCAGCGCTCCTAATTGGCTGACGGGGTGATCTGCGGATGTTCTTCCTGACAGCGGAGCGGGGTTGTGCTGAGCAGCGCAGGGGGTCTTCAGTGGTCTCCCACCGCCGTCACTCTCCAGCGCTCAGTCCTAGAGCTGCCCCCTCGGGTCCCCCACCTGGAGGCCCAGCCGGCGTTCTGATTGGTCGACGCCGTATTAGAGGTGTCTGGGTGATAGCCAGGTTGGTTGCCAAGACAACTGAGGAGGTTGTAGCTGGGGAACTAGTTATCATGCGCGTTGCCATGTTTTTTTCAAAACTTTGCACGTAGGAACATTTTTAGGAAATCTCTCTCTCTCTCTCTCTCTCTCTCTCTCTCTCTCTCTCTCTCTCTCTCTCTCTCTCTCTCTCTCTCTCTCTCTCTCTCTCTCTCTCTCTCTATCTCCACTCCTTCTTCCAATTGCTCTTCCTTACATTTTGCCTACAGCTCCTCCACTTTCCCATTTTTTATCTCTCTCCTACCCTCGCCACCTCATCTCTCTCCCTCTCACTCTAACTCCCCCCCCCCTCTCTCTCTCTCTCTCTCTCTCTCTCTCTCTCTCTCTCTCTCTCTCTCTCTCTCTCTCTCTCTCTCTTTCTCTCTCTGTCTCTCTCTGAACTCCTGTTGTGGGACTTATTTGTGTTATAAATTATAATGTGGGTTGGGCCGCATATGTCCTGAGCATGTTGAGTATACATCGAATACTTTTAAAAACCTTCTCATCTCCAATCACCACCTCAGCCTCCTCACCTCACCTCTCCTCTCCTCTCCTCACCTCTCCTCTCCTCTCCACTCCTCTCCTCTCTTCTCCTCTCCTCTCTTCTCTTCTCCTCTCCTTGTTTTCTAGATGATGAACGAGTGAACAGTGTACTCATCCATCTCCCAGGCAGCCTCATTTATCTATCCTCCACACACAAACACACACACACACACACACGCACACACGCACACACACAAACACACACTTAAACACACACACACACACACACGCAAATACACACACACATACGTGTGCACGCATATACACGCACACACACATACACACAAACATACAACAAATACACTCTCCACACACCGTCACGCATACACACACCAATGTCCCATCATTCACGTTGCAAAACACGCATGGGCCTTTCTCACAGACCTTCGGCCGACACATGCATGCATGCACCAATAACCACAGCCATACACACTAAGGGTGTGTATATACACCTCCCAGGGAGCGTATCAATCCACAGGCTACGCCAAACACACACCAAGCAGCCACAGGCACCTTGTGCTAGTCAGGTCACACACACCCACACACACCTTACATATAAAAGAGACCTTGTACAGGAAATCTATGCCTCCGTCAATAGGGCCCACCATCCCTCCATTCATCTCTCTATCTCTCCAACCGTCCATTCCTCGCTCATGATGCTTCCTCTCCCAATCACTGTATGTCTGCTCTCTCTCTCTTTTTCATTCTCTCCATCACCAAAGGATGGTTTATGGTTGGAGGACTTGCTGATCAGAGAGGGAACGAAGGAATAGTTAGGGAAAGAGAGAGAGGGAAAGAGAGAGAGGGAAAGAGGAAGAGGGAATACAAAATAAACAGAAGGGAGGGAGGGATTGAGAGACATTATGAGTGCGAGCCGCGTACTCCTTCACCTATTTTAACGTTCATTGAGTGTGTGTGTGTGTGTGTTTGCGTGTGTGTGTGTGTGTGTGTGTGTGTGTGTGTGTGTGTGTGTGTGTGTGTGTGTGTGTGTGTGTGTGTGTGTGTGTGTGTGTGTGGGTGTGTGTGTGTGTGTGTGTGTGTGTGTGTGTGTGTGTGTGTGTGTGTGTGTGTGTGTGTGTATTTGTGTTTGTGTTTGTGTTTGTGTTTGTGTATGTGTATGTGTGTCTGTATGAGTGTGTGTGGCATATTGAACGAGAAAGGCACACATTGTGAATTGTGCACACACACACACACACACACACACACACACACACACACACACACACACACACACACACCTCTAGCCGTTTGAAGTGGGGAGTCCGGGGGGTGTTTAATTTAACCTCCGAGAGCAGATAAGCCGTGAGCGTTGTTTAACTCCACACCAGCTTGTCTTAACCCAACACCCCCCCACCCCACCCCCTCCTCCCGGTCCCTGCTGACACCTGATGCAAACCAAGCGCACCCACAGGGCTCATTTCTGGGGAGGGGGGGCGGGGGAAGGGGAAAGAGGGAGGGATGGCGATGGAGGAAGAGAGTGGGGGAGAGGGGGAGGAGGCAGAGAGGGGGAGAGGTGTGAGGACTTAAAGAGAAAGACGAGAGGCAGAATATTAATTGAAGTGGAGTGCTGTGAACACGGCTCTTCAAGCTTTCCTGCTTCGCAAGTCGCTCCACAGAATTGTTTTAATGGAGTAAAGCAGCGCACAGCAGAGTACTGCACTGAAGAGTAGAGTAGAGTAAAGCAGCGCACAGCAGAGTACTACACTGAAGAGTAGAGTAGAGTAAAGCAGCACACAGCAGAGTACTGCACTGAAGAGTAGAGTAGAGTAAAGCAGCGCACAGCAGAGTACTACACTGAAGAGTAGAGTAGAGTAAAGCAGCACACAGCAGAGTACTGCACTGAAGAGTAGAGTAGAGTAAAGCAGCGCACAGCAGAGTACTGCACTGAAGAGTAGAGTAGAGTAAAGCAGCGCACAGCAGAGTACTGCACTGAAGAGTAGAGTAGAGTAAAGCAGCGCACAGCAGAGTACTGCACTGAAGAGTAGAGTAGAGTAAAGCAGCGCACAGCAGAGTACTGCACTGAAGAGTAGAGTAGAGTAAAGCAGCGCACAGCAGAGTACTGCACTGAAGAGTAGAGTAGAGTAAAGCAGCGCACAGAAGAGTACTGCACTGAAGAGTAGAGTAGAGTAAAGCAGCACACAGCAGAGTACTGCACTAAAGAGTAGAGTAGAGTAAAGCAGCGCACAGCAGAGTACTGCACTGAAGAGTTTAGTAGAGTAAAGCAGCACACAGCAGAGTACTGCACTGAAGAGTAGAGTAGAGTAAAGCAGCGCACAGCAGAGTACTGCACTGAAGAGTAGAGTAGAGTAAAGCAGCGCACAGCAGAGTACTGCACTGAAGAGTTTAGTAGAGTAAAGCAGCACACAGCAGAGTACTGCACTGAAGAGTAGAGTAGAGTAAAGCAGCACACAGCAGAGCACTGCACTGAAGAGTAGAGTAAAGCAGCGCACAGCAGAGTACTGGACTGAAGAGTAGAGTAGAGTAAAGCAGCGCACAGCAGAGTACTGCACTGAAGAGTAGAGTAAAGCAGCGCACAGCAGAGTACTGCACTGAAGAGTAGAGTCAATGACAGTAGAGTTTAGTAGAGTAGGTTAGAGTTTAGTAGAGTCGAGTACTTCCCGGTAGAGAGGAAGTGTAGAGTAGGGTAGAGTATAGTAGAATATAGTACTGTTCAGTACAGTAGTGTCTAATAGAGTAGAGTCTAGTACAGCGAGAGAGAGTTAAGTACTGTCCAGAAGAGAACCTCAGAGTTGAGTAGAGTAGACTAGACACACAGAACAACTCAGTCCTCCTCGACAGACAGTGGATCCGTTACGGACTGCTGATCTGTTTCCAGACTCATCCAATCCGACGGAAGCTTCCTTATACTTCCTTATAATACACGTATACCTTATACATTTCTGTGTAGCATTCGTCTCTTTGTTTCTGCTGTAGCCAAACGGGGCAACTGCCGCAGCACCCACGCACCTCTCCAGAAATGTTCCTGCAAGTCAGGATGCAGATTCCCCCCCCCCCCAGGATTTAGTTACACTTATCTTTTTCAGTACTTATTATTCAATACTTGCTTATTGTTTATTGTTTACTGTTTATTGTTTGTTAAGATCGTGCGCAACGAATACGAATACCAAGACAAATTCCTTATACGTGTAAATGTATTTGGCAATAAACCTTTTCTGATTCTGATTCTGATTCTGATTCTGATCTCCTCTTCCTAGATCCCCTGATGGCATCGATGGTCCGTCTGAAGAACCAGGCATACGTAACTCTCACCCTATGCCCTCTCTCGTAATTAATTGATCATTAATTATCAATGAAGTAGATACCACTTGAAAATGCAGATCTCGTGTTGTGGTGTAGCCAAAAACCATAAACGCTTGAATACAGAGTTTAGGAAACCCTGACAATGGTTGAGATGAGATGGGAGGCTGAGGTTGGTCGAGGCATGTTCATGAGAGAGGGCATAGGTTTACGTATGCCCTGCTGGTTCTTCAGATGGACCATCGATGGGATAAGATAACTAACAACCCAACAATACAGAACAAAGCACATGACCCAGGCGAGTGTGGAAAAGATATTATGAGGGAAAAGCACAGAAACGTAATAACGAAGTGGTGATCTCATATTTGAATTATTTCAAGTCACACATTCATAGGTCAAATGAACACGATGTGATTAAAGTCAATACAAGCACAGAGTTAGTCAAAATCAATAGAAGCACAAAGTCTAAATGTTCCAGTGCACATGCTCATATAGAGAGACTTTGAGTGATTAAACTGAAGA
>NC_082394.1:360976-370383 GCF_031168955.1 Gadus macrocephalus
CAACTCAAGAAGTTGGTTGTGTCAGAAGTTAGTTTTGTTGGAGGGGGCACAGAGCCAATGGTCGGGTATTCACATTCAGCCAGCGACGATAATGCCCTCACTTACAAAACGGCAGACTAAGCACTCCTAACACTTGAAGAACTCATAACATTTACCATACTATTACTATACTTAAGACCAGACCTATCAACGAGAACCTATGCTTGTTTCCACCAGTGTCTTCCCGTTCACATAAAGCGGCACCATCCATACTGAGGTTGGCTAACGTTTCCTCCAACCCCAACCCCATCCTGAACACAGGGTACAATCCACTACCATTAGACCGGAGATATAGGGTTCCAACATTCACAAAGGTTAGACTGAAGCACTCTTTTTTCACAAAACTGAATCAGGCACTTAATCCCAGATTAAGTGCAGATGATGGGCCTTAAATTTTGTCTTCTGATGTTGCAATGTTATAATGAATGTTTGTATTTTTATTTTTGGGTTGTGTCCTGATGTCTTGTCTGTGATGTTTGTAAATGGAGCAGCTGGGATCCAAGACAAATTTCAGACTTGCTCTGACAATAAAGTATTATCGTATCGTATCGTACCCTAACGCGTCTTTATTACATTTCTTTGCCTAAACCACTGAAACCACTCTCCCATCCCCGGTTCACTCCTGGTCGCCTGGTGGAGGCTCTCGTCCATGAGGCCGTGTTCGATCCTCAGATCAAGGAGCAGGTCGGGGCCGGGGCATCTCGCTCAAGGATGCTGACAGGTAGACCGCAGACATCGAGGCGACCCCCTAACAACCGGACCGTCCTGCCTCACCGGCCCCGCTGTTGGGAGGCACGTGTCCTGCTCAGGGAGTGATGTCCCAACCCCTCACCTGGAGGAGGCATGAGGGCTCAAGCAACTAGCCGTCAGTATCGAGGATGAGGAGTGTGGGCCACAGGAAGCAGCGTTCGGTGAAACCATCGGAGCGATCCCGGCAGTAGTGAGCAGAGCGTTCCCAGTGCTTCCACAGAGCGTTCCTAGTGCTTCCCGAGGGCTTCCCGAGGGCTTCCCGAGGGCTTCCAGAGGGCTTCCCGAGGGCTTCCAGAGGGCTTCCAGAGGGCTTCCCGAGGGCTTCCAGAGGGCTTCCCGAGGGCTTCCAGAGGGCTTCCAGAGGGCTTCCCGAGGGCTTCCCGAGGGCTTCCAGAGGGCTTCCCGAGGGCTTCCAGAGGGCTTCCAGAGGGCTTCCCGAGGGCTTCCCGAGGGCTTCCAGAGGGCTTCCAGAGGGCTTCCCGAGGGCTTCCAGAGGGCTTCCAGAGGGCTTCCAGAGGGCTTCCCGAGGGCTTCCCGAGGGCTTCCAGAGGGCTTCCCGAGGGCTTCCCGAGGGCTTCCCGAGGGCTTCCAGAGGGCTTCCAGAGGGCTTCTAGAGGGCTTCCCGAGGGCTTCCCGAGGGCTTCCCGAGGGCTTCCAGAGGGCTTCCAGAGGGCGTTTGACGAGGCCCCTTCCCCTCGTTCACCTGGGAGGTGAACCTGTCTCTGAGCGTTCGGTTTCTTCCCGTCTTTAGCTCATTAGCCTCAAGCTCCAGGAAACCGTACGTCAACAACATCATTTATATTCCGGACCTCGACTGTAAGTGTTGCTCATCACGCTGCAATAGTACAGCCGTAAGATAACACAAAGGAACCTCTATGGAGGCTTAAAGGCTGGCCGGGATGGCATATGTTGCTCTTTTTAGCATTAGCAAGCTAGCTATTGCTAGCATTCACCATGCTAGCATTAGGCGGCCATGTCTTCATAACCGATCCACCAATAGACTCCATGGCAGAAAACACACAAGATTTAGCTTTATTTAATTCATTGACATGGTCTGCACAATCTTTTGGGGGTGGGGTGTGTTGAGAATAAAGCTGGAAGATCGTGGCACTTAAAGGGTAATACATTCGTCTGCCTCCAGGTGTGTGGTGCGAGTGCAGTGGTGCATGCTGGGTAATGGGGAAGGAGGAAATCCTACGAGTGCGAGACAGACGACTTTGTCAGACAGGTAATCACATCCAGGGCATTTCACTATTCCCTCCGCCCCGTGATAAACCTGTTCCATTACCAGAATCTCTGTCCCTTTAGCAGCCTCCATCTCTCCCCCTCTCACTCTACCTCCCTCTCTCTCTCTTCTTGCTCTGTCTTTCTGCCTTGGCTTTTTCACAACCTACCTCTTTCCTTTTCTCAATCTCTCTTTTCATTTATTCTTTCATATTTTACTGTTTCTTCCTATCCTCTGTTCCTCAATCACTCATTTTAACCTCCCTCCCTCTACTTATCGCTCTCCCCTCTCTCACTGGCTCTCCTTCTCCCTCTCTACCTCTTTCTCCTCTCGAATTCACTTCTCTTCCTCTCCCTACCATTTTCCTAACTCTCTCTCCCCCTCTCTACAACCCTCCAACTCTCTATCCCTCGCTCTCTCTAACACTCTCACCATCTCTCACATCCCTCCCTCTCCTCTCTACTGTCCCCGTCTCTCCCTCTCCATAACCCTATCCCTCTCCCGCCCTCTCTCTAACTCTCTCCACATCTCTCTCATCCCCCTCTCTCTACTGTCCTGATCTCTCCCTCTCCATAACCCTCTCTCCCTATTGACGTCACTCTCCCTCTCTCTCCCACCTATGTCCATCCCTCTCTCCTGCTGAGGGCCTGATCATTAATTATTTGCCCTCTGCTATAAAAGCATGCGTGCTTTATCATAACATGCTGGCTTTCTCCCTTCTTTCTATTAAATAACTTCCACAGAGAGCGATGTTTTATGGCCGCACGTATTGAATTTTTCAAACCATATTCCATGAAAAATTGATGACCAGGGAAATAATCATAGCTATTAACTTCCCTTAATGGCATTCCCTGAGAAGAACCAGGCAGATACCTCACCCCCCACCCCCAGCTCACCCCTTGAGACTGCTGTGACCCCGCGACCCTGACACACTGCATTCTGGGTAATACCGTAAGGTAAAGAATTCTAGAAGAAAGAGTGTTGTGTCAAAGTGCTGCCGAAGGACGCACACACACACATGAAGACACACACACACACGCATGCACACAAACATGAGGACACACACACCCACACACAAACACACACATTACCGTGCACCTGCATATTGATCAACAACGTCCCTGTAAAGTAGGAATAGAGACAAACATTAATAATTTGGACAGTTTGTGGATGGCAAACCATTAGAGCTGAAAGTTTCAGTCTCACTGTTAACCTCCGCCATCTCCTTGAACTCCAGGACAAACTCATAGGAACACACGGTGGGTTAAAGGCAAAGCTTTTAACCCATGATGCACTTTGTTTTGCTGACAGTCGACATCGCAAGAAGCACACAATGGATACTACAAAAATATATTGATTAGGCGTTAAAGTCTATATGGAGAAGGACATATGTGGTTTGTCGTAGTCTATCAAATCGAAAATGTTATATTCTTTGCTTTATTACGATTAGAAGATTGTCAGGTTGATGTAGTGCGTATTATATAACATGTATGGTATATTAGTGCGTAAATGTTTGCTTTTAAAAAAGGTAGAATATTTTGAAAAGAGCAGGGTTAAGTTGGCTGGCTAGTCTGAGCTCCAGGCTGCTGGCCTAGCTAAGCTGAACTCTAACTGTAGCTAACTCTAGGTTAATGGTCGGAATAGCATGAGCGACCGGCTTCTTGGCTAGCTAGGCTGACCTCCAGACTACTGGGCTTGCTAACATGAGCGACCGGCTTCAGAAGCCGTTCTGAAATAGGTGGGAGTTAGGGAACCTTGCTCAAAGACACCAACAGGGAGACTTGGGACACACAACTCAATACGCAGTCGCATTGAAAAAAAAAACAGCTGGGTCTCCGTGCACAGATCGCAGATTCCGCAGTGGCCTTTTGAACTCCATTAGCTACAAACATTAATTATGGATGTAGAAGCGTTCCAAAGCGGTCCTGATCCACCGTGTTAACACATGACTCTCTCTGCTGTCGGGATCATCCCTGAGCTCCTCCCCTCAGCCCGAGGAGCCACTAGAGGGATGGACGGCTCAAACTAAATGTCACCGCCGTCGCATCGGAGAGGAGGAGCTGACGTAGACGCAGGGGCGTTGCGAGGTAGTGTGGGGGCCCCAAGCAAGAATTCTTAGGGGACCGATTGTTGACGAGGGGGGGGGGGGTATGGAGCGATTATTTTTTTTTTTTTTTTTTTTTTTTTTGGGGGGGGCTTTTGGGGGTCCTAGTAGTGGCCCGGGGCCCCAAGCAATTGCCTGGTATGCCTAATGGGACGCGGCGCCTCTGCGTAGACGGGGCAGCGATGAAGGTGAGCGGATGAATAAGGGCCCGCCCCCCGACAGCACCCCCACTGGTCGATACATCGGAGGGAGATGTTTTTATGCGACTGGCTCCAAAGCTTAGCTCTGTTGACGCTGAATCCCCTCTTCCTATTTTTTACATGAAGGTTTTCTTTTTTTTTACGTTGTCATAGCGACATAAAGGCCCAGGTGATTAAAGAACAGGTTGATTATTATGGGATCTGATCCCGGATAACGATGCAGGAAAAAGACGTTGAAGATTTCGAGTTCAGACACACGTATGGTGCCTGTTTCTGAATAATACACTGAAATGTATCCATTCGGTAATGAGATTCATAAGTTATACATTCAGGCGTCTGAAACATATCCGGAAGATTTAAGAATTAACGTCCCAAGCCGATTCAGAGGAGATGTGTGTGAGCCAGGCCAGTGATCGCACATGAATACAGAACACCATGATGCCTGTAGGTATGCATAACACAGGTCTACAAAGATCAACAGGTTCATAAGGACCAAATACATGAGGAAATTACAAGATGGGGATCTTTGAAGAATACATTGTTAACATATTTTTGTCCTTTTGTCAGCTTAAAGGGTTGGCCGTGTTGCTAAGACCCCAGGTTCATTGTTGACATTGTCTCTGTCGGATGTAAATCAGCCTTGATTTTGATCCAACTCACCCACTCTCAAGGTGTAAACTCAGTCAAAAATTGGGCAGTTGGCTATCAGTTGACATCAATTATATTGATTATAACCAATGTCTAGCAGCTCCCAGATGTATCTCGGTGGGTCCGACCCCGGTAGTAGCATGCAAACCGCCCTGGCGAGGGAGTTTTTTCGAATAGTGCCCAAAAAGACATGGACGATGTCCACAATTATCGTTTGGTATTCACGAACCGGCCAAAGGGGCCACAAGGGTCTGATAATCACACAGAAGTGGTTTAGTCGAGGGGCCCCAAAGGGGGGGGGGGGGGGGGTATATGTAAATATCTTTTATATCAAACATATATTTTATAGAAAAAAGTGAACCTTCATTGTTTGCATAAATATATTATTTAAAAGATGGCTGTGTGTGTTATCTAATCACAGTTGATGCCGTGATTTAACCTTAGATAACTTTATATAACTTTAACTTTAATTGTCTAAACGTTGACAACTTAAGACTGGCCACAGTAAGGCAATTCAAAATAAAACACGTACCTCAGAGGAGGGCAAAAACATGAGATGAGAAACGACAAAAATCTAAATCGAGCAAAACTACACAAAACATCATGAGAATGCCAACGCAGATGGCACTGATACAGACATCGGTGCATCTGTTGTTAGCAACATGGAGGCTAACGCCAGCAGCTGCACTGATCAACAGGTATACAATGCCACTGATGAGCCTGATGATGCTAATCAAGAGCTAACAAGATCACATGCTGAATTGATGAACAGCATCCCCTAGACAGAGCTCATTACCCAGTGTATTCAACAGATTCCGTGGTGAAGAGACCAGACTTGACTTGGGTTTGTGGAAATCATAAAAGGCAAGGTTCTCCTCAATTATGATTATTCACGATTTTAGTCGGGTTTTAAGGACGTAAATGGCCATGCTATTCTCTGACGGTTTTGTGTATTTTTAGCGCTGTTGTCTTGTTTCCGACAGGGGAAGTGGGTCCCACCAGCTCTCGTGGACTGTAGGGATGGGAGAATGAGTGTTTACCAGGATGTCACTCTGACATTAGCTTTTTTGGCGCCCAGCTGTTAAGTGACAACTTGAGAAAGTGGCTGAGATCAACAATGGCAACTCAATGTGATCCGATTCCGCGAGAGCCACAAGATAAAGGAAGCACCATGAATTATTTAACGCCGAAGCGAGTTGACATTAATTAGAGTGCTCTGGGATTTCAGAATATCTCAGATCAATCTGCAGAAGGGGAGAGAGAAAGACACTGTCGCTTAAAAAGTGCAGAAGCTAACGATATGATGGAGCCGGTGTTTTGAGTGGCATTTATTCCTGAGCACAGAATGGAATCCTCCATGAAGAAGGACCAGGTGTTGCATATATGCATTGGGCCACACATTATTTGAATTTAGCTTTGAATGATTCTTGCAAACCGATCGCAGAAATCAAAGAGTGCTTTGACATCTTACAGATACCTTTCTTTAGGCCAGAGCTTCAGAAGACAGGAAATGGTGGAATACCATCTTAATTCTAGACCAACGATGAAAAGACTTCAACGTCCAACGCGATGGGCTCAGAGGTACGGTTCTACTCAGGCGCTTTGATTTGCTATGCAGACGTTTTACACGCACTGACCAAAACCAGTCTTCAATAAAGAAAATGGACACACGCAGCGCAGCAGCATTTATTCAATCAATTGAAACTTTTTTCGAATTTGCAACGATGACATTGATGCAGGAAAAGATTTAGCAGTCGGTAAGTACAGCACGCACGTTATTGCAGAATAAAGATATGGACCCCATACAGTGGACCTTCTGGGCTTGCAACACCGTATCACTTCTAAGGATGAGTTTGAAGACACCAACAACATAGTATGGTGCCTGCAGCCTCCTAGGGAGTTAACTGCCATTTCGCTCAGAAACGCACATGCCAAGCAAAGCAAGGTTATATGAACTCTGTGAGGTTCAGCATCCAGAAGAACGTTTCAAAGCAGGCTTCTTTGATATCGCTGTTTCCCACCTCACACCCGATTCATTGGGGCGGATGCCATTGGAGCGGAACCCATTGGAGAGAGATTCCCTTGTTTACGTCCCAGTGAACTCATGTGGGCGATGATGCGATGCAAACATCCGCTAAGAAACTTTCCCCTGCTCTACAAGGATGACCTTTCATAACTTTTACCATCACAGCTTATTTAATTTAGAAATGCTCCGAGTTCAAAACTAAAAACTATTAAAATGGGTTTGATTCGAGATCAGAGCTCCTGTTCCTGAGACGTGCATCTGTCCTGCCTATGGCAACAGACTAGGTCATCGCTCTGCACTCTCTGTAACGGTTGCTGTCACTGTGGTAAGTGCTGAGAGACCCTTTACAGAACTGAGGATCATCAGAAACTATCCAGGGGCGCTATGCCCCCAGACAGACCCTCCGGCCGACGCAGGACGGATCAGTCGACCATTGAACGCAGTGGAGTGAAGCCACCGGTAGACTAGCCATCATACCTCCAGCGGGACACTCCCACTTGGGATGTCACTAAAGCTCAGGGCAGATCTCAAAATGACTTGTAATGGCTGATAGCACTCACACCTGTTGGTGAAATAGAGGCCCTTAACTCAGGGAAAGCTCTGTGGGCATAGCCTCAGGTCTTTATCATATGTCTGTTTTCTGTGCTGGTTTATGTATGGACAGCGCATTAGAATTGTGTGCTTGTTCTGTGCTGCTGGCCACCAAAGACATCTGACCCTGCCTGGGTTGAATGGCCAGAGTTTGTTTGAGCCCGTTGCCAAGGTAACAAAGGTTATTATAGCGCTCCCTACATGGTTTATGGGAAAGGCGTTATTCCGAGTACAATAATCCGAAGATGACGTTACAGTAACTGCTAATTTAGCCATCTTACTGAGCTGGCAACAGGCCTTTACATTGCACTCTGAGCCATGATGCTGTTATGAGCAGCGTCTAATGCAGCGTTTACTGCAGCGTTCTCCTCGTTTATCTTTTGTTTATTTTTGTACCGTAGTCTTCCTCATGTCTCTGGACTCTTACCGGAGCCTCCTCCTATCCTGCTGTTATAACTGCAATGTGGAACAGTGCTGCAACTAAATCCCCCTCGCTCAAAAACATCTGTGTGTGTGTGTGTGTGTGTGTGTGTGTGTGTGTGTGTGTGTGTGTGTGTGTGTGTGTGTGTGTGTGTGTGTGTGTGTGTGTGTGTGTCTGTGTGTGTCAGTCTGTTTGTGTGTGTGTGTGTCAGTCTGTTTGTGTGTGTGTGTGTGTGTGTGTGTGTGTGCGTGTGTGTGTGTCAGTCTGTTTGTGTGTGTGTGTGTGTGTGTCAGTGCGTGTGAATTTGGACCTGCATGTGTGTGTGTGCGGTTCATGTGTTCAGGTGCGTGTGTGCGTGTGTGTGTGTGCATGTGTATTTGTGTGTGCACGCGCGTGTGCCGAATTGTGTGTCTGTGCGCATGTGTGTGGGTGTGCGTGTGTGCTCGGCCTTGTGTGTATGCGTTTGTGAGACAAAGAGGAGAAATGATGAATAATTGATGCGGCTGTGTATTTTATTTATTCTTTACTGTTGAAGTGCGGGAGTAGATCCTCTGTGGTGAACAAATCATGAATACATTGAGCCGATACTCAGCGGGCTGCAACTCACATCAAACTATAACTACTACTTAACGCAACATACCCATCAGCCTTAATAGAGCCCGCGATAGATCCTCCATCCGGCGTTCTCTATCTATCTCTCCAGATATCCTTATAGTGTATACAAAACACTGCTCTAAATCGCTCTCCATCACATTCACTAATCTGTCCTCTCTCTCCCGTCATGATTCTTGTCCGTGTTCATTGGGGTTACAAATCGCACATCGGTGTTGAACCAGAAAAATCCAAAATCAAGCACAATGGTCCAAAGGAACAACAGTAAGAATCTGGACCTCTCCGTTTGACTGTCTCTCTCTCACCCCCTCTCTGTCCCATCATCCGTTTGGCACTCTCTCTCTCTCTCTCTCTCTCTCTCTCTCTCTCTCTCTCTCTCTCTCTCTCTCTCTCTCTCTCTCTCTCCCATCCTCCGTTTTACTCTCTATCTCCCCCTTTCTTTCCCATCATCTGTTTGACTCTCTCTCTCCCTCTCTCTCTCTCCCCCACCATTTGAGACTCTTTCTCTCTCCCCTCTCTCTCGTCTTCTCTCTCGTCTTCTCTCTCGTCCTCCGTTTGACTCTCTTTCTCTCTCCCCCTCTCTGTCCCCCCCCCCTCTCTATCTCTCTCTCTCTCTCTCTCCCTTTCTCTCTCTCTCTCTCTCTCTCTCATCTTATGTCCTGCCTTCATACTGTCTTCCTTCTGGACCACCCTCTCTTGTTCTCTGCTTGTTTGTCTTTCCAATTTCTTTTTCATTGTTTTGGTTGTCTGTCTCTCTCTGTCTCTCTCTCTCTCTCTCTCTCTCTCTCACT
>NC_082394.1:370483-372983 GCF_031168955.1 Gadus macrocephalus
TATGTATTGTCCTGTCTGTCTCTCTCGCTCTATATGTATCGTCCTGTCTGTCTCTCTCCCTCTATATGTATCATCCTGTCTGTCTCTCTCCCTCTATATGGACCATACTGTCTGTCTCTCTCCCTCTATATGTATCATCCTGTCTGTCTCTCTCCCTCTATATGGACCATACTGTCTGTCTCTCTCCCTCTATATGTATCGTCCTGTCTGTCTCTCTCCCTCTATATGGACCATACTGTCTGTCTCTCTCCCTCTATATGTATCGTCCTGTCTGTCTCTCTCCCTCTATATGGACCATACTGTCTGTCTCTCTCCCTCTATATGTATCGTCCTGTCTGTCTCTCTCCCTCTATATGGACCATACTGTCTGTCTCTCTCCCTCTATATGTATCGTCCTGTCTGTCTCTCTCCCTCTATATGGACCATACTGTCTGTCTCTCTCCCTCTATATGTATCGTCCTGTCTGTCTCTCTCCCTCTATATGGACCATACTGACTGTCTCTCTCCCTCTATATGTATCGTCCTGTCTGTCTCTCTCCCTCTATATGGACCATACTGTCTGTCTCTCTCCCTCTATATGTATCGTCCTGTCTGTGTCTCTCCCTCTATATGGACCATACTGTCTGTCTCTCTCCCTCTATATGTATCGTCCTGTCTGTCTCTCTCCCTCTATATGGACCATACTGTCTGTCTCTCTCCCTCTATATGTATCGTCCTGTCTGTCTCTCTCCCTCTATATGGACCATACTGTCCTCCTGTCTCTCATCCCGGCTGCTGTACCATCTGAACCTCAGAGCAGGCCCAGAGATGTTACCACTTTTCTGGGTTTTATCATGGAGGCACGAGGCCAGCGTTCAGCCCTCAGAGCACACGCACGGCCTCTTCACGTCCGCTCTACCTTGAGTCCAGACCAACAATGTGCTGAACCCACCAGGCTGGCTGTTTTATAGCGGGAGAGGATTTATTGGTGGACTCCTTGGGGTGCAGCGTTGGCGCGGGCGGAGGGGTAACAGATGTGTCTTCAAACCGTGGTTAGCCTTGCTCTGACAGTTGGTGGTTTTGGAAGTGGTCCTGAAGTCCTCGACGGGTTCTAGATTTGTGTTGCGCTGCGAACAAAACCACCAACTGTCCGCACGGCAGTCTCCTGCACCGCCACACTTAGTGTCATTATTAATACTGTGTCGGCTTATGAAGAGGTTCAAATGAGTTGCTGAGGCCAGTCTTTATGGAAGATGTATTGGTGCGTTGGTCCACTTTTGGTTCAAAGCTACAACAACGATAAAAACAAAATCATAACATGTTCGCCCCGAAACCTTGCGTAAGCTCGCCAAGGGTCCAAGGGTCGCCCCCCCGGCAGGGAGCCTCGCTGGGCAGAGCGGCAGGACTGGGGACAGTCGGATGTGTGTGTGTGTGTGTGCGTGCGTGTGTGTGTGTGTGCGTGCGTGCATGCACGTGTGACTGTGTATGCAGCCTTGTATGCGTGCGTGCGTCCGGGCGTATGTGTGTGTCAAGTGTAGTTTCTGGGTCGTGCCAGGCTTGGTGCTGGTGCTTATTTGTGACTTATGGGTGATTTCTAAAGTAGCGTTGAGACATCAGAGCCGTCTGTGTGTCCAGGGGGACTCCGTCCAACTCATTACTGCTCAGTCTGTCAGCGGTCAGCCCGGCCTGATGCGCTCCCACAGAGCCGCCAGTGTGGTGCTGGGAGCAGAATGCTGAGAGAGCGGGGAGCAGGGATGAGGCTCTGGTGTCGGGTGGTCTCCCTCCGCTGCGCTGACAGCGGCCAGGCGTTGACGTCCGGGGTAATTATTTTGTTTTGGGGTCTGGTTCTCTGCGTGGTCACCGAAGACGGGATGTGTCTGCGTGATCCAACCGACTCCGCTCTGCCTCTGCAGCGAGACGAGGACACGCACGGCCACGGGGGGACGGGGGGGCGGGGGGTCCGGTGGGCGGGGGGTCCGGTGGGCGGGGGGAAGGACGCCTCCTCAGCTCCTAGGACGACGCTACTGAGTTCGATTCCTAATTCACAAATCAGATCAATACGCCTCCCACTGCGTGTGGTTTCCATGGTGAACACATGACTGCTCTCTCTCCTGTTTACAGTATCTCTGCTCTCTCTCTGTTTACAGTATCTCTCTGCTCTCTCTCTGTTTACAGTATCTCTCTGCTCTCTCCTCTGTTTACAGTATCTCTCTGCTCTCTCTCTGTTTACAGTATCTCTCTGCTCTCTCTCTGTTTACTGTATCTCTCTGCTCTCTCCTGTTTACAGTATCTCTCTGCTCTCTCTCTGTTTACAGTATCTCTCTGCTCTCTCCTCTGTTTACAGTATCTCTCTGCTCTCTCTCCTGTTTACAGTATCTCTCTGCTCTCTCTCTGTTTACAGTATCTCTCTGCTCTCTCCTCTGTTTACAGTATCTCTCTGCTCTCTCTCCTGTTTACAGTATCTCTCTGCTCTCTCCTCTGTTTACAGTATCTCTCTGCTCTCTCTCCTGTTTACAGTATC
>NC_082394.1:377983-465483 GCF_031168955.1 Gadus macrocephalus
ATAACATTTATAAAACATTGCGATGGACCAAATCGAACAATCCGGGAACTTGGAACGTGTAAAGTGTTGCCTCACTAGTCACCGGCACTGATGAGCAGGTCATCAGCTGTCAATGCTACAAATAAAAATAAACACCCACATTTTTTCTCCTGTTCCTTGCCTATCTTTCTCTATGATCGTGATTCGCCACAGATCTTTGTCTAATTTCCTGGGGATTGTGTGTTTCTCAACGGTGAAATCTTTGATGAATGGACCGATTTACGGTTCCACTGAGCGGGTCCACAGAGAAAGCCAGAGAGAGAAGAGAAGTTCTGCTTTAGGAAGGCCGAGGGATGTGTTGGACTAACAGGCCCAGAGTCGAACATCAATGTGGAAACGCTTTCCGGCCCCCGACCCAGAGTCCTGGGACTTGGGACCAATTACGACGTCAGCGCTCTACTTATTCAATCATTTGTCCTCTGTTCATCGCATACCTGTCAATATTGTGATTAAAAAATGAGGGCAATTTTCCGGCCTAACCATTTATATTCTCCGCTCAGCTTTGGTCACTTGATCTGCCTCAGAAGTGTTTCTATAAGTGCAGTACTTGCCGGGCTTCCTCGCCTCTTGGGATCACTTATGCTTTGCAGATTCGTCATGCTGGCTCACATGGCTCCTCCATGGGATACACTCATATCCCTGTGGCATATTTTACAAAAGCATGACTTTGACCGACGTTGCACTTCATTAATTACTAGTTTGCCTCCCCCTTTGGGGAGATACATGTAGAAACTTTGAACCTGGCCGGTAATCCGAGCCTCCAACATTCATCCTTCTTCTTCTTCTTCTTCTTCTCGTCCTTCTTCTTCTTCTTCTCGTCCTTCTTCTTCTTCTTCTAGTTCTTCTTCTTCTTCACATCCTTCTTCTTCTCGTCCTTCTTCTTCTTCTTCTTCTTCTCGTCCTTCTTCTTCTTCTTCTTCTCGTCCTTCTTCTTCTTCTTCTCGTCCTTCTTCTTCTAGTTCTTCTTCTTCTTCTCTTCCTTCTTCTTCTTCTTCTTCTTCTTCTTCAACTCGTCCTTCTTCTTCTTCTTCTTCTTCTTCTTCTTCTTCTTCTTCTTCTTCTTCTTCTTCTTCTTCCTTCTCTTGAGTGTAATGTGCCGTTTGATTACCGGAGGGGAATGTTGCAAACACATCAAACAGGACCAACGGTTATGCCTCCAGGCAACGTTATTGCCAACTTTTAAAACATATAAGAAACACAATATGGGGGAGAATAATGAAGAGGAGGAAAGGAGATAAGGGTAAAATAAGGCAAATCCCACGAAAACTGGGAGTTAACAAGTATGCTCCTCTCTGGAAGATTCTTCGAGAATCAAAACATTCTTGGAAATTCCCAGCAGAATAATATAAGCAAACAGGAAACTTATTTTCTTTAGCTGAAAACAGGTCAGACGCTATGAGAAGAAGAGCAAGTCCAAATGACGTGGATGTTCAAAAGCGACCGCAGAGACAGCGTCAGTCCCAACAGTTCAACTGAAACCTCTACTGTGGCTGAAAGAGGCTAGGGGCCAGGGCCTAGGGAGAGGCTAGGGGCCAGGGCCTAGGGAGAGGCTAGGGGCCAGGGCCTAGGGAGAGGCTAGGGGCCGGGGCCTAGGGAGAGGCTAGGGGCCGGGGCCTAGGGAGAGGCTAGGGGCCGGGGCCTAGGGAGAGGCTAGGGGCCAGGGCCTAGGGAGAGGCTAGGGGCCTAGGGAGAGGCTAGGGGCCAGGGCCTAGGGAGAGGCTAGGGGCCAGGGCCTAGGGAGAGGCTAGGGGCCAGGGCCTAGGGAGAGGCTAGGGGCCAGGGCCTAGGGAGAGGCTAGGGGCCGGGGCCTAGGGAGAGGCTAGGGGCCAGGGCCTAGGGAGAGGCTAGGGGCCAGGGCCTAGGGAGAGGCTAGGGGCCTAGGGAGAGGCTAGGGGCCAGGGCCTAGGGAGAGGCTAGGGGCCAGGGCCTAGGGAGAGGCTAGGGGCCGGGGCCTAGGGAGAGGCTAGGGGCCGGGGCCTAGGGAGAGGCTAGGGGCCGGGGCCTAGGGAGAGGCTAGGGGCCGGGGCCTAGGGAGAGGCTAGGGGCCGGGGCCTAGGGAGAGGCTAGGGGCCGGGGCCTAGGGAGAGGCTAGGGGCCGGGGCCTAGGGAGAGGCTAGGGGCCGGGGCCTAGGGAGAGGCTAGGGGCCGGGGCCTAGGGAGAGGCTAGGGGCCGGGGCCTAGGGAGAGGCTAGGGGCCAGGGCCTAGGGAGAGGCTAGGGGCCGGGGCCTAGGGAGAGGCTAGGGGCCGGGGCCTAGGGAGAGGCTAGGGGCCAGGGCCTAGGGAGAGGCTAGGGGCCAGGGCCTAGGGAGAGGCTAGGGCCTGGTGTCTGATAGGGAGAGGCTAGGGCCTGGTGTCTGATAGGGCCTGGTGTCTGATAGGGCCTGGTGTCTGATAGGGAGAGGCTAGGGCCTGGTGTCTGATAGGGAGAGGCTAGGGCCTGGTGTCTGATAGGGCCTGGTGTCCACTACAGAGAGGCTCGTCCCCTGGTTCAACTGTGAGCAGCACGCAGAGCAGCGCTGAGCACGCTCTCATCTGCCGCTCCCAGGAACACGATCAGAGCACGCGCCTCGCGAGCTCACCTCGATTCGACGTGCAGCTCTCTCCTAAAGTAGTGGAGAACCTCATTCCACCGTGACCGACGAAGGAAAACACTTGTGTATTGGGCGATATTATCTTTCACCTCAAACCAGGTGGGCCCAAACGTCTCAAAGCTCTGAGAAGCCTTCATTCATATGCAGCGGATTAGGACGGACAAAGTGGTCATCTTAGTTCCATCGTGGTTCTGGCTGGCTTTCAAACCACGATGGCCAGGGGTGAACCCGGATTCATATTCATAGTGTATCTAATTTCATATAAGCATATATACGTTGATATTAGACGATCCCACAGAATAATAAACGGGGTGAGGAGCAGAGGGTAAGCTTGCATATTGAATTTTAATGAATAGAGAAATCCAGCCAAGACCGATTCTAACCTGATGTTAGCCACTTACCAATAAGAGTACATTAATGAACCATTGTTCACCATTGGTTAATACAGTGATAAGCATTATTATATAGCAATAGCATAGGTAAAGGTTAGGGTAGGTTTAGGGTTAAATAATGTATACATTTATACCTTAGGTTAGGTGAACACCCTCACCTGAGTTAACATGAGCACCATTAGTAAACATGAACACGATTAGTAACTAATTGCTGCACCATTAGTTAACAGTTAGTTCATTAATGGTTCATTAATATACCGTTATTGTAACGTGTTACTAGTTATCTTCGGCAAATTGGTTATGGTTATGGTTGGATTTAGCACGGTTATTGTTAAATTTGTATCGTTCCAAGTACAATCTTCATTTAGTATTGTCACGGTTAGCGGGTGGCAGGCAGGCAGGTAGGACCCAAGCGCAGACAGTTCGAGTAAAAGGATAATTTATTGACTCAAAAAGGCAAGGAACACGGGAGACGCGGGGAACACAGGGAACACACAGGACAGAACTCACCACAAACTAAAATGATCCTACAAGGAACAAAGGAAAGACAAGGGCTTAAATACCAAACACACAGGGCACGCAACGAGTAACAGCTGAAACACATTAGAGAGGGAGCAGTAATCACACAGGAGGGAAACCTGACATGCGGAGAAACAAGACCAATACCAAAGTAAAAACAGGTAACACACCAAAACAAGACAAGGAAACAGACAGACCATGACAAGTATAACCAATCAAAGACTTGTTTTGGTTTGCATTTTTCATCAAAATGTGAAAAGGGTAGAGGACAATGTGTTGCTCCCGCCAGTGACATGGGGCCAATGGTTCCCCTGGCCCGCTAGGACGTCCACTCTGTTCTAACCCAGAAGAATTGTTATTGACGTGGCCTTAACATTGGATAAAATACCATTATTATAAACATTAATGTTAAACATTACATTAAGGTTGTGATTAGTACTCTTCTGACGGAAATAAGGATGGAGGAAGAGGTTTCATCATTTAAAAAAACCTGGCATGAGAATCGGTTCAATTGAGTACAGAGATTTGACGTCAGACACTTCATCTGATTTAACGGTTTTGAATAAAATAGCCTAAGCATGTGTATGATGTAATAAGTCCCGGATTCTTCCATGGGACGTTAACTCTTGCTCACACTGAGTTGTCCATGACATAGCCAGGGCTTTAGGAGGACTCTTTGGGCTCAACCGGCCTGCTTGAACTGTTTTATGTGACGGAGATTTAGTACGTGGAACTGTCCGTTGGTGACAGGGTAACTACCCGTCACGCTGGTCTGAACGCAGACTCTCTGCTGAGGACGGCCATTCACAACTGTCATGGTCGCCTTCTCAGGGGGTAACACGAAGCACATGTTCAGGGACACATCTGCCGCTCGGCAGATTCCTCGGCGGAGCCACGCGATAGGCCGAAAAGCAGGAACTGGTTAGGGATCAGAGGTGAGACAGGTTCACATGTTAACCAGGTCCAAATTAGCGCTTGAGCGTGTGGGGTCACAAGTGTTGAAACCACGTGAGAGAGGCAGGGTTCTGCGGTTTGGTTAAAGTAACGCAGGTCAATGTTTACACCTGTTGCTCTTACTGCCTTGCTCTGCCTATAAGCCAAGCAGGGAACAGAACCCGGGGAATAGAACATTCAACCATGGTCTGGCCTTTCTGTATTTATTACTATACAGATCTGAGTACAAATGCAATAGTACCAAAGCCACGTCTTTCCATACAGACCCTGGTACGAGCAGTGTCTCCCCTTCAGAGGAAGCTCATCATTTAATTCCATTTTCCACTGCGGAGACGGTGAGAGCGATCAGGGATGGAAATCCTCCTGACAGCTTCACGCCTCGACCGTGATTCTGCGTCCGGTTATTAAAATCATGTGAGATGATGCATCTCTAAATGAGATCTCCATTTGGCGTGGGGAAGGGTTTCTCTGATCTCCTGGTGTCTGTGAGTCACTTCCTCTGTGACGTCAGCTCCTCGTAGTAAACCCAGGGGATCTAAGCGACCTGATTGATCCAACAACGCTATTGAAACTGAAAAGCCTCACAGCTTGTGAAACAATTACAGAACAGAACAATTATTTTACTACCATTGGCTACAATAACTCACCCACAGGCAGACACACGACTGCACAGAGAAACAAACACACACAGAAAGAATCACACACACACACAAACAAACGCTAAGTAAAGGGTGATCCGTCATAAAACCGCTATATGAAACATCACGTAGAGTAGACCATGAAGAAAAACAGGCTTAGCTTATTCACATAGTTGACAGCACTACAGTTTAAAGAGAAACGTATTTTCCATCAAGAAAGTATTTTGTGGTTCTGATCCGTCCGTCTCTCTATCCAGCTATCCTTTCTCTGTCCGCATCGTGTTTTCCTCTCTCTCTGTCTCTCTCTCTCTCTCTTCTCTTTGTCCACCATTATATCCTGGCACAGGACAGGAATACTAATGAAATATTCTAGGTTCGCTGTGCGCCTTAGAAGATAATGGCGGTGGACCAGAACCACATGTTGATGGATGAAAAGACACACAACGCACACACGCACACACATACACACACACACACAAACAGGCACGCGCACTTGGATGTACGTACAGTATGCACACACACACACACACACACACACACACACACACATCACCTCAATAGGTAACACTCACACACACACCCACACACACGCACGCATACACACAAACGCACGCACACACACACACACACGCATGCACACTCAGGAATGCCGACATAAATTGGTTCAATACAAGTTTTTGTGTGTTTCAGGTTCTTAGAGCTGAGGAGAGAGAAGGAGAGATGGAGGGATGGAGGGATGACGAGAAGGAGAGAGATGGAGTGATGGAGGGATGACGAGAAGGAGAGAGATGGAGTGATGGAGGGATGACGAGAACGAGAGAGATGGAGAGAGATGGAGAGAGATGGAGTGATGGAGAGAGATGGAGTGATGGAGGGATGACGAGAACGAGAGAGATGGAGAGAGATGGAGAGAGATGGAGTGATGGAGAGAGATGGAGTGATGGAGAGAGATGGAGTGATGGAGAGAGATGGAGTGATGGAGAGATGGAGGGATGACGAGAAGGAGAGAGATGGAGTGATGGAGGGATGGAGGGATGACGAGAAGGAGAGAGATGGAGAGAGATGGAGAGAGATGGAGTGATGGAGAGAGATGGAGAGATGGAGAGAGATGGAGTGATGGAGAGAGATGGAGTGATGGAGAGAAGGAGAGAGATGGAGTGATGGAGAGATGGAGAGAGATGGAGTGATGGAGAGAGATGGAGGGATGGAGAGAAGGAGAGAGATGGAGTGATGGAGAGATGGAGAGAGATGGAGTGATGGAGAGAGATGGAGGGATGGAGAGATGGAGAGATGGAGTGATGGAGAGATGGAGAGAGATGGAGTGATGGAGAGAAGGAGAGAGATGGAGAGTTATGTCTGTCATCTGAAAAAAGCTTCATGAAAGAGAGAAAAGTCTGCTGCCTTGTTACACACAGACACACAAACTAACACACACATATACACAAACAAACACGCACACACACACACACACACCACAAAGATTGGTGCAGTTCTATGGTTCAAAGTGGCCAAAAGTATGGGTTTATTATATTTGATATCAGGTCCTAATATCGTTTACATGACTTTGGGAGACGTCCCAGACCAAATGCAACATTTATTATCTTTATGATAACGACAGAAAGACCATTAAAGTACTATAGCATTACATAGTATTCTATGCAATACTAAAGTACTGTCCTATACTATACTTAAACAACTGAACTTTACTGTACTATACTTAAAAATAATGTACTATACTATAGTATACTATGCTGTACCGCTGTACCATGCTATGCTATGTTATAAAATAAAAAATATATACGATACTACAAGAGCCTTGTATAAACTATAGTTAGTATAGTATAGTAAACACAGGGCAGTTATCATTGGTCAATATACAAACTCACGGGACATTTCTGAATACACGCACATTTTGAGCAACAAATGGATTGTGCGGACTTTGTGTTGACCTTCATTTTTATTCATTGTTTTTTTTAATCTGAAAAATAATAAAATCTCTTTCTTGAAGCACAGCTTCATGGCTCCGCCCCGGTCTGCTCTCCTCTCCTCTCCTCCTCTCCTCTCCTCCTCTCATCTCCTCCTCTCATCTCCTCCTCTCGCCTCCTTCTCTCATCTCCTCCTTCATCTCCTCCTACTCTTTCTACTTTGTCCTTACGTCAGAGGAACACTGTAACAACACAAGATTATAGTTATCTTTCCTTTTTTTCTTTCCTATTTATTTATTCTTTCTTCTCTTATTTGTTCTGCCTCCCGTCTGTTAGTCTTCGACTCGTTCCTGCTGAATGAATGACTTGTGACCAGTGTTCAACCAGACCATCACGATGTTGAATGACTTGTGACCAGTGTTCAACCAGACCATCATGATGTTGAATGACTTGTGACCAGAGTTCAACCAGACCATCATGATGTTGAATGACTTGTGACCAGTGTTCAACCAGACCATCATGATGTTGAATGACTTGTGACCAGAGTTCAACCAGACCATCATGATGTTGAATGACTTGTGACCAGTGTTCAACCAGACCATCACGATGTTGAATGACTTGTGACCAGTGTTCAACCAGACCATCACGATGTTGAATGACTTGTGACCAGTGTTCAACCAGACCATCATGAAGTTGAATGACTTGTGACCAGTGTTCAACCAGACCATCATGATGTTGAATGACTTGTGACCAGTGTTCAACCAGACCATCATGATGTTGAATGACTTGTGACCAGTGTTCAACCAGACCATCACGATGTTGAATGACTTGTGACCAGTGTTCAACCAGACCATCACGATGTTGAATGACTTGTGACCAGTGTTCAACCAGACCATCACGATGTTGAATGACTTGTGACCAGTGTTCAACCAGACCATCACGATGTTGAATGACTTGTGACCAGTGTTCAACCAGACCATCACGATGTTGAATGACTTGTGACCAGTGTTCAACCAGACCATCATGATGTTGAATGACTTGTGACCAGTGTTCAACCAGACCATCATGATGTTGAATGACTTGTGACCAGTGGTCGACCACACCCTGATGATGTTAATGTTGAATATTCCTGTGGATGCACTCGCCAGCTTTTACAACATGTGTAAATAAAATTCAAAGATTGGACATTATTTTTTTGGTGTGTATGTGTGTGTGTGTGTGTCTTTGTGTGTGTTTGAGTGATATTACATTATTAATGTTAAATTGTGACTAGTTCATGTTAAAATACTGAATAAAATAACTTGTTTAATGATGAAATTAGTTAATGTTAAATATGTGTGTGTGGGGCTGTGTGTGTTCGTATGTGCGTGCGTCTGTGATATGAGTCAAGACAACGTAAACGTCTTTCAGAGTGTATCTCTGTTTATGTGCCGCGGTTCCAGCCGAATAAGCACAGGAGGGATTTAATTGGACCGTGCTGAAAACGTTTGCCAGATGTGTGTGTGTTGCAGACATAATACGATATCTTATAGCGGTTTATAGGTAAGCTACATATAATGGGAAATATGATATTGGGCTAGAGGTAAGCATTACATAATGCAAGGGAAGCACTGGATAATAGCAAAGTTATTGGTGGAAGGATTCAGCGCAACGCGGGATACATTTCTTATGAGTGAGGAGTTGAGAGACTTGGATGTTTAGATGTCCGAGGTTTAAAAGCTTTAGTGTGTCCATGCTGCAACATGGCGTGTCCTACAGCGGGTGAGTTGATACTCTAAGGCTGGGTAGGCTGCTGTGGTGGTGAAGGCTGGTAGGCTGCTGTGATGGTGAAGGCTGGTAGGCTGCTGTGATGGTGAAGGCTGGTAGGGGCTGTGATGGTGAAGGCTGGGTAGGGGCTGTGATGGTGAAGGCTGGTAGGGGCTGTGATGGTGAAGGCTGGTAGGGGCTGTGATGGTGAAGGCTGGTAGGGGCTGTGATGGTGAAGGCTGGTAGGGGCTGTGATGGTGAAGGCTGGTAGGCTGCTGTGGTGGTGAAGGCTGGTAGGGGCTGTGATGGTGAAGGCTGGTAGGGGCTGTGATGGTGAAGGCTGGTAGGCTGCTGTGATGGTGAAGGCTGGTAGGGGCTGTGATGGTGAAGGCTGGTAGGGGCTGTGATGGTGAAGGCTGGTAGGCTGCTGTGATGGTGAAGGCTGGTAGGGGCTGTGATGGTGAAGGCTGGTAGGCTGCTGTGATGGTGAAGGCTGGTAGGGGCTGTGATGGTGAAGGCTGGTAGGCTGCTGTGGTGGTGAAGGCTGGTAGGGGCTGTGATGGTGAAGGCTGGTAGGGGCTGTGATGGTGAAGGCTGGTAGGGGCTGTGATGGTGAAGGCTGGTAGGGGCTGTGATGGTGAAGGCTGGGTAGGGGCTGTGATGGTGAAGGCTGGTAGGGGCTGTGATGGTGAAGGCTGGTAGGGGCTGTGATGGTGAAGGCTGGGTAGGGGCTGTGATGGTGAAGGCTGGTAGGCTGCTGTGGTGGTGAAGGCTGGTAGGCTGCTGTGATGGTGAAGGCTGGTAGGGGCTGTGATGGTGAAGGCTGGTAGGGGGCTGGGGGGCTGGGGGGCTAAAGGTTTGGTAGGGGGGCCGTCCTGGGCTACAGGCCCTGTGTGCAGAGGGGTTCAGAGGGGCAGACACCGGGGGGGGACGGGGGAGAGAGGTGGGAGGGAAGTGGGAGAGCTGGAGGCAGTCGTTGAACCTTTAGGAGACAGGGGGCCAGCTCACTCAGATCTAATCATGTGTTTTAGAACGCTGAATTCGCTTTTATGTTGCTCACCGAGGGCCTGACACAACACACACACACACACACACACACACACACACACACACACACACACACACACACACACACACACACACACACACACACACACACACACACACACACACACACACACAAATAACCACTCTGCATGCCTGGCTCAAGGGCTCAGCTCTTCAGGTCAGGCTGACCATGTCTCGTTTCACTACAAGACAACGTATGAGTTGTGAGATGCGGCAGCAGACTTTTTTCGGATGACAGACATAACTCTCCACCTCTCCCCATCTCTCCATCTCTCTATCTCTTCCATCTCGTCATCCTCCATCTCTCTGTCTATCAACCATCCCTCCATCTCTCCATCTCTATGTTACTTTATCACGCCTCCATCTATCCTCCTTCTTATCCATCCATCAAACCCACACTGCATTGGACATGTGTGCATCTGTGTGTGAGTGTGTGGGTGCAGGCCTAGATATGTGTATGCATGTGTGTGTGCCTGTCCCTGGTGTGTGTGTGCGTGTTTGTGTGTATTGTGTGTGTATAGTGTGTACACTAGCATAAGAACACACAGGGAGGCAGTGTTATCTGATCCGAGCAGGGATAACAGCGGCAGAAGGCCTTCCTGCTGATAGAAGGGGCTACCGCTCAGACAAACACCTGCAGCCTCCGAGTGACCCCCCCCTGCTAACGTTAGCCGCTAGCTTTGGGAGCTTTGCTGCGGGCTGCCAGTCAAAACACGAGGCCATTGTTCCGCCCCGAGCAGAATCTAGATTGGAGGCTTATGTTGCTCCTCGATGTTATCCGTGGAGAGGAGCAGAGTGGAGGAGCAGCAGGAGAACCCAACACCAACAGGAGGAACAGGCTGTGGACCGGGGGGAGAGGGGTTACTCTGAGTCTGGGCGGGGATGTGTGTTGTTTTCTATTGCTTTGTATATGTTGGCCTTGGTGTGGTTTTGTTTCTTTAATGTTCCCATCGCACCCAGGGCCTTTAATGTCTAGGAATCGTGCGGCGACATCTGTTTTGTATGTGTGGTAAATAATGACTCTATGGCTGCATAAGTCAGGCATAAAATATCAAGTACATAAGCCGCAGTAAGAGGTCCTGAAGGGCAGAGTGTTTGAATAACGAGCCATGATCACAGGGCCCCCCTGTGGGGCGGGACCTCCTGCCTGATGTATATTGGGGGTCGCTTCACAGTTCATAAGCTATGTTTATTTGATATGGCCTTTTATTAATAAAGTCAGTTTAAAAGGTTGGAGGGGGTCGTCAAGGTTGCTTAGGAACAGACGCACTAATGATGCGTAGCAACACACAAACTGCTGGAGGGGGGCAGATCTTACGTCTCTGGGATTAGTGAAAGATGCGGAGGCCGCGATTCAAATGGAGAAGCAGATGCACAAAGGGAGAGACAGGCTGGTCTCAGAGGTCTACTGGAGTATGGCCCAAGTGGCTGCTTTACATGCTGTTTACAGCTGCTTACTGGGATTCCAGGAAGGTTGGCTGCTAACAGCTGCCGCAAAACAGAGATGAGAATGAGGTGTCTTGGATCGCTATGACAACCTTCTGTGAATCGGATCAGCGAAACTACTAGAGCTAAACTACTGCTAAAGTAGGTTAGCATCGCTACAGTAGAGATAACCCACTGCTAAAGTAGTGCTATGGTAGAGTTGTCCTATAATAGTGTTATGGTGTTAGCATCGCTACAGTAGAGCTAACCCACTGCTAAAGTAGTGCTATGTTAGAGTTGTGCTATAGTAGTGTTTTGGTGTTAGCATCGCTACAGTAGAGCTAAAGCCTTGCTAAAGTATTGCTGAACTAGTATTACGGCAGTGCTACGGTGCTTAAGCAGTGCTAATGTACAGAACAACAGGTGCTTTATTGATGCAATGCTGTAGTTATAATAATAATAATAACATTAAGTGCATTTCCCTTTTCATGAATCTCAAAGCGCCTTACATTTGTGTGTGTGTGTGTGTGTGTGTGTGTGTGTGTGTGTGTGTGTGTGTGTGTGTGTGTGTGTGTGTGTGTGTGTGTGTGTGTGTGGGTGTGTGTGTGTGTGGGTGTGTCGAGATGGGGGAGGGGTGATATGACACCTTAACCTCTGCCAGTCTTTGGCTCGGAGAAAAAGGTTCTGTGTTTTCCCTGGACTGGTGTAAGACCCGAGGATGGATGGGGATGGTCAACACGGTGTACAGATCAAAGACATCGGCCTCAGCCGACAAAGGAATGTTTAAGAAACATAAAACTTGTAACCAACACTATGCAACAGTCGTTATTGAATCCAGCTCTTCGCACAGAAGTCCTTCTGAAGTGTTTTCACTGAGACGACCAATAAACAGGCAGGAGAAGGACACTGAGTGAAGAGCAGGCTCATTCTGCTCATTGGAAGTTGATTTGAGCTGCTTCAAGCTAGAATAGGCCATTTTGGAAAACAGACTTGAGTAAACTGGATTTTGTATACACATATACTAGTATATGTAAATATACTTCTACATTTAAGTATTCAAACCGAAAACAATCCCATACATCCTTTCAGGCCTCCCTCCAAAACCTCTCCCACATTCACATGTCTAGCTCGCTAGCTTTAGCAGTAGTTTGGCCGAGCCTAGCAGAAGACTCTGGTCTGAGTAATTTACTTCATTAAATACATTTTATTTATTAAATAAATAAATGATTGGACAGGATGATTACAGACCTGCGACAGCAAAAAATATCGGATACATATTTTTATTATGGTCTGAGCATTTAATTTTTTTGTTTGCTTTCGGGGTGTAAGGATAATTTCAACAAATATGACAGTAAATGCTTCTAAAATAAATGGCCTACTCCAGCTTTAAATGCTTCCAGACACTCTGGGCAACATTGGAACCTATGAAAGACTGTGTTTATAGGAAATGCTCAGTTAATGTAATGATTTAATAAATGTATTTTACAGCATCGTCATGGCAGTTTTCTAATTAACCTCAAGCTCGTTAAAGTTTGATGTTAATTTGGGGAGTCTAATATGGGAAGGACTAATGAAAAGGAACAGCTTTTGATATTTTTATATAAGGTCCACACTTTGGGAATGACTTGAAAGACACACTGATTAATGGATCTATTAAAACTGTTTAATTGCTATTTTTCCAGACCCAGCGTTGCTTGCTGCGTGATGTGAAGCACTTAAAAGGCGTTCAGACCAATTTTAATCATTTTTCATCTGAAAAAAACGATTTAGGAAAAAAATAATTGTTCCAAGGCAACAGGAAAATATGGTGTCTAGCATAAAAAACAGGTTATTTAATCGTCCTCATTGAGGCCAGAATCGATCCTGGAGTGAAAGCTGGGCCCTTTCTATCGCATGCAACAAGCCGCTGTCACCCCTCGAAGGCCTTAGTTCTTTGCCAGTTATGGAAGAGTACTACAGAGGGTATGAGTCCTCCTCACAACAGCATTTTTGGTAAGCTGTTACTTGTCTGGTTTATCTCTGAATCAGCATCAGACGCCAGCAGCTGCCAGACCGAGCCCTGCAGCATCACTGACTAATGGAGAAGCTTGGAAGCAGAAGATTTCACACAGTTGCAGGCATTCGAAATATTTATGTCGCAGGAGAAAATTTCGCTGCCCTTAAGCTAACCTTACCTTATGTAACCCTGAACCCCTTTACCCTAAGAGAGCAATTCACCCCACTTAACCTTACCACTAACCTACCCTTGCCATAGTATACATTTGACCCTTAACAAATACCGTATCTCTGAACCTTAACCTTTTCAAATCCCTTTATAGAACCTAGCCCTCAGCACACTTAATCTTAACTTCATCCCTAACCCTGAACTAAATGTTAAACCGCTTTCACTCCGGGCAACAAGAAAAAGAAGAGTTCACTAAACAACTCAAGAAGTTTGCTTCTGTTAGAGGGAGACATCGGAGACAGAACCAGGATGTCAAGATGAACTCAACACTCGCCCACGTAATAAAAAACACGTTACTGAGTCTTTTGGTTGTTTTCTTCAGAAGAAGAAATTGACAATTCAAAAGGAATTTTCTCTGATTTTTAAGGTCAAGAGATTAAGGGATTTAGGTCTTCAAGAGGACTTTTCCTAAAGGCCTCTGCGTCTTCCAAATGGCAGATCGTAACTAACAGTAAATAGGGTCTGAGGGGTACGGGGTTTTCGGAGAAGTCTAAATCCACCAGCGTCTCAACACAGAGTGCTATTCTACAGCGTCCTTCCAAACGTATTGTTTTATTTAAATCAAACAGCCGTCTTAAGTTTTACGACCTGGCACCGCTTGTGAGAAAAAGCCACTCTCCTGGTTGCAGAAAACACCCAAAACACCCCTGTACGACCCCTTGGGGGGAGGAGTGTGGAGCCTCAGGTACGATAGGCTAGAGCCTCAGGTAGGATGGGGCTAGAGCCACAGGTAAGAGGGTCTAGAACCTCAGGTAGGATGGGGCTAGAGCCACAGGTACGATGGGGTTAGAGCCACAGGCACGATGGGACTAGAGCCACAGGTACGATGGGGCTAGAGCCACAGGTAGGATGGGCTAGAGCCACAGGTAGGATGGGCTAGAGCCACAGGTAGGATGGGCTAGAGCCACAGGTAGGATGGGGCTAGAGCCACAGGTACCACTGGCCTGGAGTCTCAGGTAGGATTGGGCTAGAGTCACAGGTACCACGGGCCTGGAGTCTCAGGTAGGATGGGGCTAGAGCCACAGGTAGGATGGGGCTAGAGCCTCAGGTATGTTGGGCCTGGAGCCTCAGGTATGATGGGCCTGGAGCCTCAGGTATGACAGGGCTGGAGCCTCAGGTATGACGGGGCTGGAGCCTCAGGTATGATGGGCCTGGAGCCTCAGGTATGATGAGCCTGGAGCCTCAGGTATGATGGGCCCGGAGCCTCAGGTACCACGGGTCTGGAGCCTCAGGTACCACGGGTCTGGAGCCTCAGGTATGACGGGGCTGGAGCCTCAGGTATGACGGGGCTGGAGCCTCAGGTATGATGGGCCTGGAGCCTCAGGTATGATGGGCCTGGAGCCTCAGGTATGATGGGCCTGGAGCCTCAGGTATGATGGGCCTGGAGCCTCAGGTATGACGGGCCTGGAGCCTCAGGTATGACGGGGCTGGAGCCTCAGGTATGACGGGGCTGGAGCCTCAGGTATGACGGGCCTGGAGCCTCAGGTATGACGAGCCTGGAGCCTCAGGTATGACGGGCCTGGAGCCTCAGGTATGATGGGCCTGGAGCCTCAGGTATGATGGGCCTGGAGCCACAGGTATGATGAGCCTGGAGCCTCAGGTATGATGGGCCTGGAGCCTCAGATACCACGGGCCTGGAGCCTCAGGTACCACGGGCCTGGAGCCTCAGGTATGATGGGCCTGGAGCCTCAGGTATGATGGGCCTGGAGCCTCAGGTATGACGGGGCTGGAGCCTCAGGTATGATGAGCCTGGAGCCTCAGATATGATGGGCCTGGAGCCTCAGGTATGATGAGCCTGGAGCCTCAGGTACCACGGGCCTGGAGCCTCAGGTATGATGGGCCTGGAGCCTCAGGTATGACGGGCCTGGAGCCTCAGGTATGATGGGCCTGGAGCCTCAGGTATGACGGGCCTGGAGCCTCAGGTATGACGGGCCTGGAGCCTCAGGTATGACGGGCCTGGAGCCTCAGGTATGACGGGGCTGGAGCCTCAGGTATGATGGGCCTGGAGCCTCAGGTATGACGGGGCTGGAGCCTCAGGTATGATGGGCCTGGAGCCTCAGGTATGACGGGGCTGGAGCCTCAGGTATGACGGGCCTGGAGCCTCAGGTATGACGGGCCTGGAGCCTCAGGTATGACGGGCCTGGAGCCTCAGGTATGATGGGCCTGGAGCCTCAGGTATGACGGGGCTGGAGCCTCAGGTATGATGGGCCTGGAGCCTCAGGTATGACGGGCCTGGAGCCTCAGGTATGACGGGACTGGAGCCTCAGGTATGATGGGCCTGGAGCCTCAGGTATGATGGGCCTGGAGCCTCAGGTATGATGGGCCTGGAGCCTCAGGTATGACGGGGCTGGCATGCGTCCGCATGCCACCCCGATGAGGGATATTTCCCATCATTACAGAAAATCTGGCAGACATTGGTACTCGTATTTCTGTACAAATGAGCGCCACATGGGTTAATGACGGCAGACCGCGAGGCCTGGCAGCAGACTCTGTCACGGGAACCGGAGAGCGAAGAAATCCACGACGCTTGAGCTCCACACTGACATCTGGACGAGAGTGAGTTTGAAGTTTTCCCTCTTCCCCTCCCTTACAATCATCTCGGATGACTGGGACTATATGATCATTAGGAACCAAGGTCTTGTCTTGTCCAATCAGATTAATTGAAGGAGGTGCAGAATCGTGCTGTAGGAAATGTGATATGGTGTGGTTCAATTTAAGTTGATTCTTTTGGATCATTGGATCGTCATCTTCAACACATCATTATGTCATTTGATTTTGAGTGTCGGGATGTTGTTTTTGTGTGTGATTGTTTTTCTTTGTGTGTGTCGGTTCCTCTCCTCTGGACCAGATAACCACACATACCTATTATATATACAAACAGAACCATGTGTCTCGGCGTCATTTTGGCAGCCAAACATCACAAACCCACACACACACACACACACACACACACACACACACACACACACACACACACACACACACACACACACACACTCAATCACTCCCTAAGCGTAAAATTATACCCCATTACCGTGCATTTTAAGCCATTTAACAATTATTATTGCGGAAGGTGAGGTGAATAACTGTTTTAGTATAAATAACACGTGAACACTCTTTGCCGGGATTTATTTGTTTTTATTAGCGTATTATTAGTTTTTATTAGCGTGACGAGACCACCGGCCTCTTGTGCTGCTGACAAGACAGGTGTGAAACCAGAACAGGAAGTTAACAGACCTCCTGTGGTCGCTGCATCTCCACCCCCCATATCTACATATCTACAAAACCCTTGATAAATATTTCACTTGATCCAGCGCTAAATTCTCTATTGCAGTTTTTAGTCTGTAACTGTGAAAATCGTTCGGTGTAAGCCCAGCATTCATGACCTGCAAGAAACAGCAAGTATATGTAGCCATGTAGCCTTTTTGTGATGTAGTGACTCTTAGTGAACAAATGTATCTGTCATGAAGGATGACTTCAGATGTAAACCTTTTGTTTAAATCTGAGACAAACAAGTTGCATAATAAAATCACAAAGTCTCTCTCTCTCTCTCTCTCTCTCTCTCTCTCTCTCTCTCTCTCTCTCTCTCTCTCTCTCTCTCTCTCTCTCTCTCTCTCTCTCTCTCAAGCATCATAAGAACTTCTAGCAGGTCAGGAAAACCTGTTTGAAAGGAGATGATGGTAGCAGAGAATATAATGAGACATTTAAGAATTACCAATTGTCATTTTATCACACACATAGTATGTTTCTTCACATAAACCTTTAAACATACGCATATTGCATTCCTCTCACCAAAATCAAAAAAAAAAAATCAACCACAACTACCAACTGTCACAGCCCTTCAACTCTGGGCTAATATGTTGTCACAAGTATGCAGTTAATTAGGTCACATCACATTCAATGTAAAAACGTTTTCTACTTTGTTTTGGACATGTCTCAAAATGTAGCCTAGCTAGCCCCAGGCTAACGTTACTTAGCATATATGCCTCCACTCGCTCGTCTCCCGCCGCAGCAGCACCTGCTGGGGTGGTGACCCCGGCACCAAATAGGTCTGTCAATTTTGAAGATTTAGCAGCTTCCACCTCCAGAGAGTCGCAGCTTTTCAGCGCCACCCGGGCGTTTCTTACGCTTATCCATGTTCAGCTCCGTCTCGACTCCCACGACTCCGGCCCACGCCATGAGGCCCCGCCCACCCTGGTTTGTGTTGTGATTGACAGCACTGTCAGGGCTCTCTGAGTCTGTCAGCCCATTGATTGATTGACAATGACAAACATAGACCAATAATATGTGTCGATGCTGGCCACACTGCTAGCCCTCTGTAGCCCATTGGCCGGCCCAAATGGAGGGAATTTAGAGAGAGAGAAAAAAACAAAACACAGCGGACCGGACCGGCCCACATTGGGTCAACGGCCCACCGGGACAATGCCCGGTGGGCCGGATGGCCAGTCCACCCCTGGGGTTAACCAAAACCCAAGGGATACCATTACCTGTTAAATATTGCCTAAATAAATACTGTGGTTAACATGAACACTATTAGGAAATTACAACTAGACCATAACGCCTCGTGCCCACTGCACCGTCAGTCAAAGGACGTCGGAAGGCTTGGCTGACGGATGGGGGAGCTTTCCGGGGTCGTCAGAGCCCGAGACATTGCACACATTTGCGTACGCGATCTGATTGGATGACGGATCCGTCGCTGCCGAAAAAGTTGAAAAAATTCCAACTTTTTGACGGAGCGAACGGATCCACAATGCATTGCGTGTCCGTCCCCATTCAGAATCAATGGGGATCAGTCAACGGACGGAGGCAGTGGGCACGAGGCGTGAGTAAAAGCTGAATCAACAGTTTTTTTATTGCTTATGAATGCATAATGTAATGTAAATGAAATGTTAATTACGTGACCTTCAGTGTAAAGGGTTTATCATAGCGCTCAAAGCAGGCCAGGAGGGCTGTGATAACGAGAGGCCCCACGGACCCAGACGCCGCCGGGACACGCAGTGTTTAGACTGGTTCCCAGGAGAGTTCCCAGGAGAGTTCCCAGGAGAAACGGGGGTCTCTGGATCTCTGGGTAGTGGTCTAGACGAGGTCCCTGGGTCCGGTGGAGGGCTTGGGGGTCTCAGAGAGGTCTGTATCGGCTGTGCTCCACCCAGCCTGTCCTGCGAAACGCTCTGAGCGGCCAGTGGCTAAGCGCTGTGTAAACGCAGTCCGTTTACCTGATGAAGTTTTACGACTTAATTAATAAAGTACTCGGAAATCGGAACATGAAATAGTTCCCATGATTGTTGAGCAGTGAAGAATCGACCGTTTGTGTGCTATAGGACACAGGTCTGTTCCCAACGTAGGCTCTGTGTGGCGGGGGTTCTTAAACCGCCCGTCTTTAAGGGCCCCAAAGTGTTCCCCTACAGGGGCCAGCTCTCCCGGCTCAATGTTTACCGCCGTGACATGTTGCACTGATTGAGGGGCCCCAAACTTTTGACCGTCGAGAGATTGGCGGTAATTTGTTGAGAGGTGAAAACTTCCCCTCTTAGAACATCTTGTTGCAGTCTGCACACTCTTCATCTTAACTCGGATATTTACACAAGGACCAACACACACACACACACACACACACATACACACACACACAGGTATCAACACACACTCACACACCGCCATGGACATACTCACACATGCACGCACACACGGATATGCAAACACACACACACACACACACACACACACACACACGCACACACACACACACACAAACACACACAAACATAGATGCATGTGATACCGTCTCAAGCATTTCCCTACCCGTCTGTCTGCCTGTCGATCTGTCAGTCAGATGAATTGTTTTTGGTCTGTTTTTCACTGACCATAGCGCTGGCTCCGCCCACCCTATGAGGTCAGCGCGAGACGTCCTATTATATCTTCATTATTAAGAGGAGGGTAAGAGACAGATACTGAGAGAGAGCGAGACAGAGAAAGAGAGGTAGAGAAAGAGAGAGAGAGAGCGAGAGACTACAGGAGCCTTGCAAAAAGAGAAGGGAGAGAGAGAGGGGGAAGGAGATAAAAGAGCGCAAGGTAGCAGTTGAGGGGAAGGGAAGGAGAGAGGGTCAAAACAGGAACGCAGCCGGAGAGAGGGTTAAAACAGGAACGCAGCCGGAAAGTAGAAAGACATAAAAATCACAAGAATTTCGCGTTCAGAAGGACAGCGAGGAGCAGAAAGACACTGCCGCGAGGAGGGGGAAGGAGCACATATATCGGAGATCCAGAGCAGGCTCGGATCAGCACGGAAACCCAAGGTAAGGCTGAGCACTCCTCCTCCTCCTCCTCCTCCTCCTCCTCCTCCTCCTCCTCCTCCTCAGATAAACACACAACACAGGACAGGAGGAGAGACATATTTGACATGAGGGGCATGTGTGTGTAGAGGCAGAACAGGGCCTGACCCCTATGGGGGATTAAGGGGTCCTGCGGCTGTAGATCATGTGTTAGGGTCCGTCGCTCTCCGCGCAGCAGATCAGAGACGACCCATGGCCCCGGAGCGCAGAGCGGCACTGCTGTGATGAAATAGACGCCAGTCATTAGAATATCTGACCAATCACATCACCTGGAACTCGTTTGAGATAATCGGGGACGGTAATTGTAACAACCTGTGTGGGTCTCTGTGTCGCTGCGGCTGATTGGCTGAAGGGGAACAGGGCCTGACCCCTATGGGGGATTAAGGGGTCCTGCGGCTGTAGATCATGTGTTGGGGTCCGTCGCTCTCCGCGCAGCAGATCAGAGACGACCCATGGCCTGCGGCACCAATCGGCTCTGAGGTTCCCCACCTCAGGACCCTTCCTCTCTGAATGAGGGAACCAATGAGGGGACAGGAACCCTAAGGCGGGTTGGTTCAAGGAAGTGCTTGTAAGGAATTCGATTTCCCTTGGTCACAAACATGTCATGTATTCTGCAGGTTCTATAGGAGACACAGAAGTGCACCTCAGCAGCTACTATTTGAAATGCCTCCAGGCTATTGATGCTTAATGATAAAGTGTATCGGTTTAAAGCAGAACAAGTGAGGTGCCGCGTGACTGATGGGAACCAGCGCGAGGGTACACCAGAAACAGACTGGGAATCAACAAACCCCCCCACACCCACCCAGTTGGTGTACCCATTAATGCGTGTGTGTGTGTGTGTGTGTGTGTGTGTGTGCGTGTGTGTGTGTGTGTGTGTGCAACAGTCAATGGATAGCCTAATAGTGTGTGACTGGAATTGAATTTACACACACACAGGTGACGTGTGTGTGTCTGTAGGCCGGCTCAACCCATACCAGTGCAGCGTGGTTGGGGAAAAGAGAGAGAGAAGGATAGAGCCAAATATGATAGAAACAATAGATCGCTTCAGAGAAAGAATGATGAAAAGAAAGAGCAGGGAGATGGAGAATGGAAAGAGAGAGCTATATCAAAATACACAACTAGTTTGGAATGATTCTTTGGCAGGTTTGAGGATGGCTTAACGGACGTCAGAGAACAATAATTTATTGTCTGTTCCAATGCTTCAGTTTTATTCTCTGTTCTTCTCGAGAGCAGAACTTCATGGGTCATAACTCTCACCCTGCGATATGCCACCGTTGTCTCTCCTACAGACCCGCTGGCCTGATGAAAACATCATCCAGAAACATCTGGATCTGCCCCATTGTTTATACTAAATTAATATCCAAGGGGGCCAATCTCAGGAAGAAATCTTAAACATAATAATACAATACAATTTATTTGAATGACATTGGCCCATGATTTTATAGATAAACTATGTTTTAACCTTCGATAAATGGGGTTTTATTTAATGTATTATTGTAAAGTTTACAGAAACATTAAACTGCATGTCTGGCCAACGATTCTAATAAATGTTTGAATAAGAAAGTGTTTGTGTGTGTGAGAGTGTGAATGTATGTGTGTGTATGTGAGAAGCTTATGTGTGTGTGTGTGTGTGTGTGTGTGTGTGTACCGTACGGCAGAGAGCTTATGTATGTGTGTCTGTGTGTGTGTGTGTGTGTGTGTACCATACGTCAGAGAGCTTATGTGTGTGTGTGTGTGTGTGTGTGTGTGTGTGAACTTATTGGTGTGACATGTGTGCATTTGTGTGTACTTGTGTGTAAGCATGTGCTTGTGAGTGTGTATGTGAGTGTGAGTGTGACCGTGCATGGTCTGTGTGGTTGTGCGTGCGTGCGTGCCTGTGTTTCCTTGCCTTGAGGAGATAGGGGGCTGAGGGGTGTGGGGGGGGCGTGAGTGATCACGTTATAAAACAGACGACAAACAGGCCACACATAAAATGAACCCAACCACCGGAAAACACGAATAAAACAACCAAGGCGCAGAATCAAAGCCAACACCCACAGGTCAGGGGGACAGCAGCCATTACTTCACAACCTATAATGACATGCAAAAGACAGCCATAAGTTACTTTACGCCATTGTTATTTCATATAGGCCTATGCACGAATAATATAAAAGAAGCGACATGAAATTACACAATGAAAATATTTATTCCAAGCTGAGCACATGAGCGAGTGTTTTCTGTATTTTCGAAAGAAAGTATGCTGTCATTTTAAATCTTTAAATGTATGTGATGTGTGTATTTGAGAAAGTTAGTTAAAAATGATTTAAACACGCCTGTGATGTTCGATTAAAAAAATTTAGAAACTAACAAAATCTTTACCAAGCCGAATGATTTAGTTAACAAGCTACAGCTAAATTACTTACACTTAGTACCGCTAAGTAACAGCTAAGCTAACAACTGCAAACATCTAAAGGATTCTATTCTCTTTTTATTCTCGGCCCAACGTCGGGACATTAATCCCCACAGAGAAACATAAAAGCTGTAAAAAGTACCTTAAAATCCCACAGTGAAGGTTCAAACTTTTATCAGCGCAGCAGGCTCTCTTCACAGACGGGCCTGACGCTTGAGCCCAGCTTATTAAACAGACGCTGCTTTAGTCGGGCGGCGAAACGCTGTCCAACATTTAAACGCTTTCACTAAACCCAACGTGAGCTATGAGCCCTGCTGAAGGCAGAGCTGCCGTGATCGATTCCAGCTAAACTAGAAGTCGTTTCTGGCAGAGCTGAAGAGATTCAAGAGTTGTAATAAAAACCTATCCAACTTTTAGGACCATTTCAAATGTGTTGTGATGTTTATGAGAAACATGTGAAGACTAACGTTTGCTCAGTACAACCGGTCAATTTAGACTAATCCCAAAAAGCACTATTTATAGCAGTTAACCACATTGTTTTCCTTGCGTCCGGAGCAGGCGAGAAAGTAACGTCACTGATACGATAAACTCAACATCTGTGGGCGCCTTAGAAATGACTGGAAACATTCAAGACCGTAAAGCTAGTAATCTACGGCCATCTTCCTCTTCTTCAGTGTGAGTGTGTGTGTGTGTAAGTGAGTGTGTTTGTATATTTCTGTGAAAGGTTACATCTGTTTGTGTGAGACAGTAGATAAACAAGGATCTCTCACGAAACATACATCTTGAATTTGTCATGTTTTTCTACTTTGTCTTTTTTCAATATTTCAGTCTTTTCAACCCTTCTTTCTCAACACTTGTGAAATACATGAAGCGACTCTAAAAGTGCCTTTGTGTGTTTGGTGAAACGCATGAACACAATTACCTGAACACATGGGATCAGAAACCATGTTTTCTGATGGTTATGGTGGTCGAATGATGTCACTTGACAGGCTACCGTTTCAGCCAATCACAAAGACCGATTTCAACCACATGTGACTAAAATGTGTCATCCTCCGAGGCCTCTGCGGTCCGCTGAGTTTATCTGAACGTCCGTCTTTATGAAAATGTCAAGCAGCTGGACCAGGAGGGCTGGTGGTCATGGCTCCTGCTGGTACTAGTGGGGCCTGTGGGGGGGAAATAAACCCACTCTGAAAATACAAAATAAAAAGGAACGCATAGAAATCAAAGCGCGTTCACCTGTGATCTTGGTACTGAAGCCAATTAATAGCTGTTGAGGTTGATCGATTCTGACTCCCGCTACGGTCCTAACCAAAGAAAGGTTTCAGCAATCGCTGTTTATGATTGGCTCAAACTTGAGCCAGATGACGTTCCGCTCATGGTCTGAAAGACACATTTCACAGATCTAATTTGAACCTATCAAAACAAGCAAGTGCTGCTGCCGGGGTTCCACCCAAAAGAGAGTGGATTCATTTCACTCTGAGACGTTCACCCACTGAATAAAAAACAAAACAATATGTCACAAGCTAGCTAGCTGTATGAGGCAGCTGTAGAAAGAATGAGTATATTACTACTACCACTACCACCTCAAACAGAATAACTATACAACACTGTTCCAAAGTCGTAGGCCTACATTTCAAGTGGCCTGGAATTGAAGCATTGCATGTCCATTAATGACTTGTTTTTTAATGAATAGGAATGAGCTACCCAAAGTAAAATAGGCTACAGATGCATCTCATTAGGAGGCAGGTACAATAGGCATTGTTAATGGAACATTGAAAGCCTATTTACTCTTTAACACTATTCAGTAACCGTATGGTCATACAGTGTGTCAAAGTTACAGTGTTGACTCAATTACAATTCCTGTCAAATGCAATATTTAACTTTACACCACACCCACCATTGTGAATCATGCACACTATGAGTGAGGCAACACCTAACTCTAACACTTAATTACTTCAATTGTTTGCAGGGGGAAAAAACAACGCCATTATATCCATGTCTTGATACCAATTAATTAAAAACAAAGACAATAACCCTCAAGGTTTAGTTTACAATTCTACTAAATGTATAGGTGCAAGTGCCTTATCATATGCTACGTAACGATAAAAAATTGACGATAAACGATAAGAAATTACAGTCAAATATTGGAATCGATTTCATACATGGGAGACATTAGATGAAGAAAATAACTGTGTTCCTCTGCCAAGAGCCACTTGGGTTGCCTCAAAGAGCTGGAACACGTTGAACATCCGCACTCTGGGCTATAGTACAGACCACTTTGAGGCCAGGACGCCTCTCAGGGGGGGGGAGAATGTAAGAATGATCACTGCCCTGTAGACAGAAACAGAAGAGCTACACTCTATATAATGGCACTATAATCTTACAATTTATAACACCATTTCTTAAAAGCTACAGCTGAACCAAGGAAAGGCCGGGGAATTGAAACAGGACGCTACACGCCACCTAGACATTAGACATGTTTTATTCAAAGATGAGAAATTAACAAAATATGTTACCATGCCAAACAACAAAGTTAACACCTGAAAACAGCAACGATTCTTTTTGTTTTACAGTTGGCACAAGTGATCATGATCTATAATACCTGCAACAATGTCCATGCTACACCCCAGCTAGGTGGCTAGCACTCCAGCTAGGTGGCAAATACCCCACCTGAGTGACTTTTACCAAAGACACAGGCTGGTGGTGGTGTTAAGGGGTTTAATGTAGCGGTTGAGTCTAATGACCTACAGATGTTGATCCATGGTGCCCGGCAGGAGTGTGTGTGGTGTTGGCTGGTTCGAGCAGGCTCTTGCACGTTGATTGCTCAATGGGCAACAGGTGTGCAGCCTCAGCCAGCCGTCTCTCTTAAAATGGATAAACGAACTCAACTCTAAAAAGAAGATGAGCCTTGCCTTATAAGGCATCTATATTGGACTGAATGAACCAACGTTCAAAAATAGCTCAACATTTTAAAGCTCTTACCACGGCCCCAGTCATCAGCCTATGGGTCAAATTCATAGGTCTAATAAAAGACAAATACAAAATATACACATTTATAAAACAAGGTATCTTCTATCTTCTACAATGTGACACAATATGAGTTTCATTAGGCTGATTTAACACAGTGGAGGTGAGCCTGGGGGTGGAGCTACTTAACACAGTGGTGGTGAGCCTGGGGGTGGAGCTACTTAACAGTGGAGGTGAGCCTGGGGGTGGAGCTACTTAACACAGTGGAGGTGAGCCTGGGGGTGGAGCTACTTAACACAGTGGAGGTGAGCCTGGGGGTGGAGCTACTTAACACAGTGGAGGTGAGCCTGGGGGTGGAGCTACTTAACACAGTGGAGGTGAGCCTGGGGGTGGAGCTACTTAACACAGTGGAGGTGAGCCTGGGGGTGGAGCTACTTAACACAGTGGAGGTGAGCCTGGGGGTGGAGCTACTTAACACAGTGGAGGTGAGCCTGGGGGTGGAGCTACTTAACACAGTGGAGGTGAGCCTGGGGGTGGAGCTACTTAACACAGTGGAGGTGAGCCTGGGGGTGGAGCTACTTAACACAGTGGAGGTGAGCCTGGGGGTGGAGCTACTTAACAGTGGAGGTGAGCCTGGGGGTGGAGCTACTTAACAGTGGAGGTGAGCCTAGGGTGGAGCTACTTAACACAGTGGAGGTGAGCCTGGGGGTGGAGCTACTTAACACAGTGGAGGTGAGCCTGGGGGTGGAGCTACTTAACACAGTGGAGGTGAGCCTGGGGGTGGAGCTACTTAACAGTGGAGGTGAGCCTAGGGTGGAGGACTGCAGCGAGACCCTCCTCAAACACTGCGGGGCATCTTACGTTAAATGCTGCTGTGTAATCACAGAGAGAGTCCAAGTCCTTTGACACTTGTCTATCGTTCCCCGGGGAATGGACCGTGTACGGCATCTCACTCAAGGTTGACTGATGGGACTCCAGACATTTGCAATCAATCCATCATTTGGGTACCTTTCATCTGGGTGTCAAACGACGTAGAAAGCAAGACAGACATTACACACGGTTTGGCTGATTTTGACTCATTAGTGTGGCCATTATATTAGAATGAGATCAAGGTGAACTCCTGTTTTGCTGGCGTATGATTCCAGATTATGAAGCCAATGTGGCTGCTCCTCTGCCTCATGGCTCTGTCCAGCACCGGGCGCTTCCTGGTCTCCTCCCACATGATGCCAGAGGACCGGCTCGTCAGCCAATGGAACGCCACGGAACACCCCCTGTCCGGAATCAATGTCTCTCACTCTCCATCCATTGAAATCGTAGGTAAGATCACCCTGGAGGGATTAATGTACACATAGTCTAAGGAGGTCTCATTAATTACACATTATTAAGTCTTATTAGTCTATTATTAGTAATATAACACTTGCTATGTCGATAACTCTCTAAAGTTAAACATGTTTCACATTTTAAAGCAGTTTCTCTCATTGCCAGAGTTATCTAAAGCTGTCAAGAAGAACAAAAAAGCCAAGAAACAGAGGAAGGTAAAACGAGTCAAGCAATCATCAATTGTTGTTCTACTCTACTCACTCACTCACTCATTCACACACTCACCAACAAACACTAATCCCCAATATCATCTCACCTCCATTATCAATGAACCAATAGTAAATCAATACGTTTCTCTCTCACCCTAGCTACTGTATGTACAATCCTCTAACCACCACTCAATGAACCACTTCACTAATCAGTGGTTCACTCACTCTGTCCCCCCCTGCAGCAGAACGATCTGAGTGAGAGGAAGAAGCGGCCCCCGCCCCCGGCCGGCTGCGTCCCACTCTGGGGGAGCTGTAATCCCACCGGCAGCACCTGCTGCGACGGCTGCAGCGTCTGCCGCTGCCGGCTCTTCAAGACCGTCTGCTACTGCCGCATGGGGAACCCGCGATGCTGAGGCCCCGCGATGCTGAGGCCCCGCCCCCACCCAGGACACGACCCCCCGCCCCCTTCACAAAAGTGCCACCCACTCTCTGGACAAGCCACCAAGACCCAGATCAGCAAAAGCCCCGCCAGAGATGAACACAGGCTCTGCCCCTTCAACTGTGCTTCTAGGCTCCACCCCCAATGCTCTTCACCATCCCCCATTCTTCGGACATGCTCAGCCCCACTTTGTACAAAGTGAGAACAGACCAAAAGGACCCCAGTCCTTCTTGCACTGGGTCAAACCAGCACTGGGTCGAACCAGCACTCGATCAAGCCGGCACTGGGTCAAACCAGCACTGGGTCAAACCAGCACTGGGTCAAACCAGCACTGGGTCAAACCAGCACTCGATCAAACCAGCACTGGGTCAAACCAGCAATGGGTCAAACCAGCACTGGGTCAAACCAGCACTGGGTCAAACCAGCACTGGGTCAAACCAGCAATGGGTCAAACCAGCACTGGGTCAAACCAGCACTTGGTCAAACCAGCATTCGAACAAACCAGTGCCGGGTCAAACCAGCACTGGGTTAAACCAGCACTCGGTCAAACCAGCACTAGGTCGAACCAGCACTCGATCAAACCAGCACTGGGTTAAACCAGCACTCGGTCAAACCAGCACTAGGTCAAACCAGCACTTGGTCAAACCAGCACTCGATCAAACCAGCACTGGGTTGAACCAGTATAATCCTTTGATGTGTATAATCAAAGGATTATACACAAATATTCGTAGGAATTAATATTCCATCTCTGTCCGTTCCCCTAGAGGCTGCTTAATGACTGCACCGAACCCTTACCTTAAGCACAGTAAACCCTTACATTAACCACAGTAAACACTTACCTTAACCACAGTAAACACTTACTTTAAGCACAGTAAACCCTTACCTTAACCACAGTAAACACTTACCTTAAGCACAGTAAACACTTACCTTAAGCACAGTAAACACTTACCTTAAGCGCAGTAAACACTTACCTTAAGCACAGTAAACACTTACCTTAAGCACAGTAAACACTTACCTTAACCACAGTAAACACTTACCTTAAGCACAGTAAACACTTACCTTAAGCACAGTAAACCCTTACCTTAACCACAGTAAACACTTACCTTAAGCACAGTAAACACTTACCTTAAGCGCAGTAAACACTTACCTTAAGCACAGTAAACCATAGCCTGACCGTAGAAATGTGGCGCGTATCAGAATCCCACGAGCACTATACCGGGTCTTCAGCAGACATATTTAAAAATGCTAAGACATATGGCTTCATATCATATGCTATAATTGCTTTAAAAAAGTGCCAAGTCATATCACTTCATGGTCAAGCTATAACCATACAGTTAAAAACATTGTTTGTGGCGATTTTCTATAATCTTAACCAAAACCTTTATTATGAGCATTTTTAGCGAGAGGGAAATCCTTTGTGGATCTCAGGCAAAGGGCTTTCTAGGACAAGGACTTTCAGATGAGGAGAACAAATGCTCATCTCAATATGAAATCAATAACAGAACACAGGGAAGAGTGTGAACGATTTTAAGGTTTATTTGGAATTAATATCAAGGCTTATATACGTGTATCATCTTTGAATTTTATTCTAAATTTGTGAAATAGATAGACTGATCACGATGCCCAATTTTCTGAATAAATTACTTTAATTAGACTTTTTCTATGTATGAGGATGGATATTGAATATATTGCAGCTGTTTGATTCTCAATGCTACTTAAAAAGGTTTTATTCAAGTTAAATGTTTACAGTGTAGGCCTGCTCTCACTAGTCATCATTTGTTCTGTGCATACATCATCGAGTGCCTTTGGCCTCACCAAGTTGGACTTCTGTTCAGAAACACTTTATCATAGTGTAGCACTTTACTTTGCTTGTTTACTCCTGTATCAGGACATTGACACACCGTACAAAATACTATTTATAGTATCACAGTACTATTAGAAACATTCACATCTGTGTCAGTATACACAGAAGTATAACTTCATGTTATCAATTGTTATTTTATATATGTATTTAAACAGCGATAAACAAAGTGTACAGTCATACTTAAAGTATGTGACACATGCAATGTTGTATTATCAAGGCTAAGAATAATAAAGCATTGATATTGCTTAAACTTGTGTCTTAATCCTTTATCTTATTTTCTCTGTGTTTGTGTGTGTGTGTGTGTGTGTGTGTGTGTGTGTGTGTGAGTGTCAATTGATCTTTCAAGGTTAAATAAAGGGAATTAAATAGAGCTGTCAGATAATTAAATAGTGCTGTACTGCAGGCTCTAGTATAGAGCTGTCAGATAGAGTGCTGTACTGCAGGCTCTACTATAGAGCTGTCCGATAGAGTGCTGTACTGCAGGCTCTACTATAGAGCTGTCAGATAGAGTGTTGTACTGCAGGCTCGACTATAGAGCTGTCAGATAGAGTGTTGTACTGCAGGCTCTACTGTAGAGCTGTCCGATAGAGTGCTGTACTGCAGGCTCTACTATAGAGCTGTCAGATATCAGAGTGCTGTACTGCAGGCTCTACTATAGAGCTGTAAGATAGAGTGCTGTACTGCAGGCTCTACTATAGAGCTGTCAGATAGAGTGCTGTACTGCAGGCTCTACTATAGAGCTGTCAGATAGAGTGCTGTACTGCAGGCTCTACTATAGAGCTGTCAGATAGAGTGCTGTACTGCAGGCTCTACTATAGAGCTGTCAGATAGAGTGCTGTACTGCAGGCTCTACTATAGAGCTGTCAGATAGAGTGTTGTACTGCAGGCTCTACTATAGAGCTGTCAGATAGAGTGCTGTACTGCAGGCTCTACTATAGAGCTGTCAGATAGAGTGCTGTACTGCAGGCTCTACTGTAAAGCTGTCAGATATCAGAGTGCTGTACTGCAGGCTCTACTATAGAGCTGTCCGATAGAGTGCTGTACTGCAGGCTCTACTGTAGAGCTATGTTAAGGCTGTCAGATATCAGCTTGCTGGACTGCAGGCTCCATTACTGCTGCACCAGTCTGGAGCAGCCAGGACCCTGCTGAGAGACAGACAAGCAGAACATATAACCCATGATTTATCTGCTGGGCTGGCTCCCTGTCCTCTCAGGGTCTGTAGAAGGCCTCCTGCTGTCCGACTTCCCTTCGGCCCGTCGCCGGGCCCATAAAGCTGTCTTCTCCCTGGGACCCCTGCTACCACGGCCTGTGGGGAGCCCCAGCAGTTAACATCCACCGGGCTTCAGCTCACTCCCTCCTAACGCATCCTGACTGGAGCCTTTTAACATTAAGGGCTGCTTTCAAACATTAACTCCTCCTATCCCATCGTGAGGATCTCATGCCAACGGTACAGATAAGAAGGTTGGTAGTATTAACTTGAGCAGGTTTTGAACATGGAGTTTGAGGATCTTAACATGATATATGAATAGAATATGAGTATCCTAACATGAAATATTAACAGTATTTTTAACTTCAGCAGGTTTTTAACATGGATCTTGAGTAGCAGTATGACCAGTATGAGTATCATACTTATAATTGCAGCTATCTGCAACAATTGGTTAATTGTTTAATGAATTGATTCGTCAATCCTTGGACCAGACAAAAAGTGAATCTAAGTTTGATAACGGTGATACCAGCGGACCCCGACCTTATGATGGGGAGCCCGCTTGGGTTCAAATATGGAGCCACTTTGTTAAAAAAAGAAAGAGAATCACAAGGTTTGAAAAGCCCCAAAACATCATCGTGGTCCATCCTGCAGCGCCGTCTCCAGCTGCTCCCACCACATGACAGGGAGGAGCTGGAATGTCCTGTCGGAATATCACGGGTTTGTAAGTATTTTATAAACCTCCGGGGCTTACTGTTGGGTTAGGGTTTTCTGGGAAGAAAACGCTCGTAAAAAACACCTAAGAACAAACCTTTCCTGCCAGTAGTCCTTGGTTCTTCCTTCAGGGAATGTGAAGGAAGAACCAAGAATCCATCCGCTACACTTCGTTCTTTTGCCGTTGTATTCAACATTTTGAATACTGATGGGAAGACAGATAAACGTTTTATTTGACAATCTCTGCAAGGTGGAAGCAAGTTATAAGGTGGTTGGGCCACTAGGACGGACGGTCAGGGTCGGGGTGAGTGGTGATGAATAAAGACTGTTTGCGGCACCTGATCGTCCTCTGTTTCTTCCAAGGACCAATGGTAGCATGGTCTTATAAAGTATACTATATATGGTTGGAAAAAGGTTTCACTGAGGGAGAGTTTTTGACATCCCTTTAACACAGTTGTGGTCTCAAAACTCTTTCACAGCCAACTTTTGAAGAAAGCACGTCTCTTGCTCTTCACCTCTCTGCTGAAGCAAGTTGAAGCTTCTGACACAATGGGAGAGGGAGAACCAAAGAGGACGTATCACTTTTTGGATCATCTAGTGGTAATCCCAACGTCCCAGGGAGCGCACCTGACTGATGTGTTGGATGGCGAACAACCTTTGAAGGGGTGACATTATACCTCCAGGTGTGAGTGGCATCAGCCGTTACAAGCCGTTGGAAAATCTGCCACATCCTGTGTTTTAGTCACAAGCGGGCGTGTCCACCTAGATGAATGATGGATAGATCATCAACGTTTGCTATGGTCCACTGGGTAGGATGGTAGACTGATCTTTCCATCACACATCTAGGTGGACACGCCCAATTGCTCACTAAAACACAGGAAAAGACGGATAGATAGATACTTTATTGTCATTGCACATGTCACAAGTACAGAGCAACGAAATGACCAGTTACATCCCGTCCAAGAAACATAAAAGACAGTGTGGGGAGACAGGACGGAGAGACTGTCGGGGCGCATGCGCTCCCTCGTTAGATAAGAAAAAGGTAAACAAGAGGGTAAACGAGGGAAATAAAAAGTTAATTCCCAAACTATGCTCCTCTAAGGGGGGCACAGTGTAGGGATTAGCAAAAAAACACCTCAACACAGAAGCAACATAAACATCACAAACACATGAAGAGACAGCCCAGGACAGAGACAAAGAGCAGAGGCAGGAGAGATAAGGGCCGGGAGGGAGCAGATGGGGAAGCGACCGCCTTCGTTGGAGGGCAGAAGAGAAGATAATGGATTCGGAGTCCAGTAAATCGGATTCTAATCCGACCCACACCTGATATAATATTACTCCTTTAGGACCTTCAGCGTGTCTACGTAGGGGACTCCTGGGACCTTTAATGTTCTATTTTGCTGAAAACCGCCGTCGGGAACCAGGTCAGAGATCTCCACCCCCCTGTAGACACATCTGATGACCCCAGGAGAGCTTCACTACCACCCAGCGTTCTGTGGCCCAGGGGCCCCGGGCCACGTGGCCCAGGGGCCCCGGAACACTGGAGGAGATCCCAGAGGACACGTCAATGATTCTATAAAAACGCATCTAAATAATGTAGACAGTGTGTGTGTGTGTGTGTGTGTGTGTGTTTGTTTGTATGTTTCTCTGTGCACACGCGAAGCAACTGACCGTGGAAGCCAATGGCTGCAGATGGAATGATTTAAGGGTGCTTGTGTAGGTGGTATTACTCTGGAGTTTAGGATTCAGTCTGTTGGCGGAGCTTTCTGGAGCGGTTCTACCCGTTGCTTATTGTTCTACGACTGGAACAAGCACTGTATATTCTGTAATATAGATGATATGTAGACCTCTGTTGAAGTACTGACATCTATATCAATGCTCTTCTTGGGGGGGGAATGATTTGTTTGACACAAATGATGAATGATATGAGATTGAGAACTGGTCCATCATTAGCATCATCATCATCATCATCATCACCACGATCAATTTAACCTCAACCATCCACATCAGCTCCTCCATCATCATTATGGCCTTAAAGGATGAATCAAGGTTTACGGGCGTCCCCTAGCCTCGTGTACCCCTGCAGTAAAACATGCAAGATGTTCAGTATCAACTCATGTACTTAGAACACAGCAGGGAGCCTTGAGTTGTTCCGGGCTGAGTGAGGAAGGTTTAACGGAGCGGACCCAGGCGGTCTACAGCCGCAGTGGGACCTGTGGTGCTGTTCAAGAAAACCAGAGTGGAAGTGTTAAGGCTGGACTACTGCAGAGCACAGAGGAACCCCCGCGAGCCAGGGCGGGCTGGTGGGGGCAGTGGTTAAACTCCTGGAGGTGGGGGTGATGTAGTGGAAAACAAGGCAGAGGAATAACAGGATAAAGGTGGGCAGACATGAAGGGAGGATAATGGATAATGGCCCCCTTTTTGGAGCAGTACCTGATGTCTGGATGTAACTCGATAAAGAGTGCAGGATCGGTCATTAGTTTATGACCTTATCACTCTTAAATACAGCCTGGCGCTCACTATAGCGTTGTTCTGGTTGTCGTTGTTAAGGTTTTAACGGTTGGCCCAGAGCTAACGACGGGCTGAGATAACCCTTCCTTTAATGTGTTTGAATAAATACAACCATAAATGTCCAAGCACATGCACACTGGCCTACACACAAACGCGCACATTCACAAGCACTAGACGATGAGCCAATGTCAGTGTGATCTTTGCAGTTTTGTCAGAGCATTGAAATGTTTGGGTTTAATTCATCTTCCTTTCTGTGATAAAGCGATCCCTCTCAAGGGTATTTTAAAGGGTAACATGTGCATGTGTTTAGTGAAGAAAATGTTTGCGTTTATTTGTTAGGGTGTTTATGAGGAAATTGATGTTTTTCACAGCAATCATCACAGCAGAAAGAAACTTTATGAGCGAGACAATAATCTCTTCTTAACTTGTTGTTTGGCATTTGTGTCTATACTTTTTTACGGAAAAAACAGTCTGGGTGATCAGACCAGAATTTCGTCTCACCTGTGTTCAGTGAAACATCCATAATCAACCTTTCTTAGCATGTACGTGCCTGCCATGAATGTAAACAATGGCAATATAGCTCTTTCGTCTTTTTGTTTATGTTTTGTCTTTACCATACAGCAAGATAACTGTTTATGATCTCGCATGTTTGAGATAATCCTGGTTAAAGATATGATGTTTAATTACTGCTGTAGGGTTAAAAGAGGTCTGCCAAGGAAAACAATACGATAGTAGGATAGGAGGGGAGGAGCTATTTATAGACGGCCGTTGGTCAGTGTGTTGGCGAGACAAATAGATAGCTCATGGCTTGAAGAAAAATAATCTGTGAAGAAATTAAGAGGTTGCACACCATCTACTGGGCAAAATGTGAATATTACTTTCATACAAAGCAGAATGGGAAGGTCGCTGTGTATCGTTATCTACATGCAAATATTTGTTTGTTTGTGTGTGTGTTTGTGTGTGTCTGTGTGTGTGTGTACAATATTTAGTTTTTTATGGCTATGTGTGTGCGCCTGCATTTGTTTTGTGTATCTCTGTGTTACTTTTTCTGTGTGTGTGTGTGTGTGTCTGCTTGCATGCGTTGGTGTGTGCATGTGTGTGTGTGTGTGTGTGTGTGTGTGTGTGTGTGTGTGTGTGTGTGTGTGTGTGTGTGTGTGTGTGTGTGTGTGTGTGTGTGTGTGTTCAAGACAATATCAGAAACACATACTATGATGCATAAGAGTTTGGCTATCAAACTATTTCCCTGTCCCCTTATATTTGCTCTCAGCCAATCACACACCTTGGAAGGCTTTGGTCCCGATAGGTGCGGTTGCCTTAAGGGAGTCGCTGAAGTAAGCCGACCAAGATTGATGAATTATAGGACAAGAATGTTTAAGCAGCCAGCTGAAATGAGTTACCAAATTTTACAGCAAAGTATTACAACATTTAAACTTTTTTAATTGAATGCTCAAATATTAATAGGCAACCCAAGTCATAATATTTCATGTGATTAATATTAAGCAGCATTGTACCAAGCAGCATTGTATCATTAGTAATTCATATCTTCAGACAGCTCTCGGTTCTTTGGCAGCCAACAGCAACTCAAAAAGGTTTGTTGATATCCTTTTTTGGCAGCGGATTAATTTAATCAAAACAACAAGGAAAAAGCTAAAAAAAAACACAGAACAAAATAATGTCGACAGACTCAATAGATTGACTGGTATTTAACTAATCTGCTTGCAATTTCAGATCCTCATGTGTTTTCCAAATTCTGGGGATTTTTCAGTGAAAACCTTTTGGCTAATATTTTCGTTTTTGGGACATTTGCTCCTTCCTCTCACCCTACTGGCACAGGTTTGAGGTCCAATCAGGCCCTTAAGCAGAAGACCTGCGCTAGGTTACGTTAACAATGATTGATTGCATTCTAATGCAATCTAATGGGATCCAGCAGCGCCTGGATCCCATGGCTGGTTTTGACGAGCTCTTTTATTTTGGTTGTTATCGTTTCCAATGGACTGTAGCAAACGGCTTCCAAGAAAACCAATGGTTGTGTGCTTTCATGTCAACTGAAAACTGCTCGTGTTCGATGTCCAACTCTGGGGAAACCAGATGTTTATTCTATCATTTCAAACACTTATATATATTTCAGCTGACATTCAGGTATTCCCGCACAATGTTTGATTCATCAAAACAGTGACCCTAGTTCAGGGATGGGCAACTTTCATGATAAAGAGGGCCACATTTTTCATCATAACCATCGGAGGGCCACATGACTGCACACTTCAACTAAACGTGAGTTGAGAGAAGCTACACAATTTTGAATTTGGTAGATATGATTTCCTGTATTCTGGTGCATTTTGGGGATGGCCACTACCTAAAAAATCATCAAGAATCATAACCTATGTACGGTATGTTAATTGAACCAACATACATTCATTTCATGTTTTCCATGCTCAAACAGCCACATGAATGGTCAGTAGTTTTATCAGTGCAAAGGGCTCACATACATCATCATTCAATGAAGTAAAAAAACTGAAAAACAGTGGCCCAACATTAAGTGCAACAACTCAATGAACTCAAACCCAACAAGCAGGCGCGTATCAGACGCGGGGGATGAGTACGATGCATCCCCCTCACTTCTATTGGAAGGCCATTCCATCCCCTCCACTTTTGTTCGTCAAATCCTCACAAAAATCAGCTTTTCTAATAAAAAATAGTAAACGTTCGCCTGTTGTATGTAATTTAAAATGGTTGCTATGATTGCATCCCTCTGTATCAAATTATCACTCTGTAAATCCCAGCGCTACAATTGACGTTACGTAGACTAAACAGCTTGCGCAGCCTGCAGAAAGCGCTGGCAGCGGTGCTCCCGAGACCCGACTGCCTGAGAGCTCAGCGCGGTGACCGCGGTCATTCAAGCAGTTTCTCACAGATTGCTGTGCCTAACTGTTCGTGCTGCATACTGACTTGACGCCTTCAATGAAAAGGTAGAATTGAATCACTGTTTTAGATCAGCATCATTCACTGCCTGTAATGAAGGCAACATTTTCAGGCATATTAAGCGATTAAAGCGATTAAGCGATTAATTATTAATCATTAATAGATGCAAGGTTCATGGCTCTCTATTCAAGAGCTAGTTACCTCCTAGCATAAGATCCCATTCATTCTTCCGACTGGAACTAAGCCTACTTTAGTTTTAAAACTGTTCTCTTTTTTCGTGCAATATAGCCAATGATGCCGAAAACTAAAAGAAAAAGATAGACGGCTTTTTCAAGAGAAAACAAGTAAGACACTGACGACTGCAAGCTATAGGCTATCTGTTTCGAGTGCTACCGCGGTTGGGATGCACAGGTTTGACTAGGGCTACAGGTAGCCTTTACGGAGAGTAGAGATCCTCGTGCGATCATCGCTATTTGGAATGATTATTTCTTCGCCTATTCCAGAACACCCCCACTTTTGGAAAGCTTGATACGCCCCTGCCAACAAGCAGTTGTAGTAGTTGTAGTGGCGACTTAAGTGGATATCTTTAATGACTGATATCGCTTCTAAGCAAACTAGACGCATGGGTTTGCCTTCGAATTCTATGAATTCTTCTCATCTTTCTTGACCGAGTTTTCTGTAACTCGATCAATTATTATTATTCTTTTTTTTTTAAATGTTTTATTATGTGCGGGCCTGACTGAGTGAGGATGCGGGCCGCACTGAGTGAGGATGCGGGCCGCCAGTTGCCCATCCCTGCCCTAGTTGAACCATACGAAAGCAGAACGTATGGCGACATCACAAGCAGAAGTGTCCACTGCCTGGCAGTGGACACTTCATGGTCACTTCACTTCACTTCACTTCAGGGTCACCAATTGACCCTGCTGACTGGCCATCACTTGTTACTGAGAAGGACAGAACAGTTTTTGTTCACAGAGGACCATATCAGATTAAAAACACTTTCACATTTCCAAACAAAAAGACGAGAGAAGGTGTCAGCATGACCATTTCAAAAGAGTCTTAGTCAATGGAGAAAAATTGGCTAATGTACTTAAAAAATAATGACAGTTTGCACTGCTTCTGCTGCAAAATGTTTTCTCGGAAAGACAACAAACTAAATAGTGAAGGACTAAAGGACTGGAAAAACGCAAGCCATTTGCTCAAGGTCCACGAGGACAGCCAGGAGCATACTGCCCACATGGCAACATGGAAGGAGATGCGTCTTGCAAAGGGGCTAACCATAGATAAGCAAGAGATGGCACTTACTGAGGCTGAGAGAAAAAGGTGGCGTGATGTTCTCTCTCGATTGGGGGCAATAATTCAGTCCTGAGCTGAACGAAACATTGCTTTCAGGGGCTCTACAGACACCATAAACCAACCGGACAATGGCAACTTTCTAAAAGAGGTGGAACAACATTTGATCCTGTGATGAAGCAGCATGTTGGTAGGGTGGAAATTGGAACTGGCAGTCACACACATTATCTGGGCAAAATAATACAGAATGAACTGATAGACTGCATCAGCTCAAAAATACTGGAAACAATTGTGGAAGAGGTCAAGGCATCCAAATATTTTTATTTTTTTTTGCACCCCAGATCTGAGTCACAAAGAGCAACTCTCTGTCATTCTTAGGATTGTTTCACTGGAAGACACACCGCAAGTTAAAGAACATTTCATGGGCTTCCTTGTGGCGGAGGCATCAACAGGGGAAAGTTTGTCAACTCTCATCCTCAGAAGGCTGGAGGAGCTTAAGATCCCCTTTGAAGACTGCAGAGGACAGTCTTATGACAACGGAGCCAACATGAAGGGAAGAAATGAAGGTGTCCAGGCTCGGTTGCTTCAGCTGAACTCGAGAGCCTTCTTTGTCCCCTGTGGTGCCCACACTTTGAATCTGGTGGTAGCTGATGCTGCAAAGAGCTCAACAGATGCAGTTTGCTACTTTGGATATCTAACAAAATTGTTCAAACTTTTCTCAGCCTCCGTCCATAGATGGGCTATCCTCCTGAAACATGTTAACACCACCCTCAAATCCTGGTCAGACATCAGATGGGAGAGCAGAATAAAGAGCATTGAGGCTGTAAAATACCAGGCTGGACAAATCAGAGACGCTCTCCTGGAGTTGAGGGACACTGCTGCAGACCCTGTGGTGAGAGTGGACGCCAAGTCCTGGGCTGAATGCACTGCCATATGGTACGACATCCTCAACAAGACCCAGCAGGTCAGTGCACTGCCATATGGTACGACATCCTCAACAAGACTCAGCAGGTCAGTGCACTGCCATATGGTACGACATCCTCAACAAGACTCAGCAGGTCAGTGCACTGCCATATGGTACGACATCCTCAACAAGACCCAGCAGGTCAGTGCACTGCCATATGGTACGACATCCTCAACAAGACTCAGCAGGTCAGTGCACTGCCATATGGTACGACATCCTCAACAAGACTCAGCAGGTCAGTGCACTGCCATATGGTACGACATCCTCAACAAGACCCAGCAGGTCAGTGCACTGCCATATGGTACGGCATCCTCAACAAGACTCAGCAGGTCAGTGCACTGCCATATGGTACGACATCCTCAACAAGACTCAGCAGGTCAGTGCACTGCCATATGGTACGACATCCTCAACAAGACTCAGCAGGTCAGTGCACTGCCATATGGTACGACATCCTCAACAAGACCCAGCAGGTCAGTGCACTGCCATATGGTGCGACATCCTCAACAAGACCCAGCAGGTCAGTGCACTGCCATATGGTACGACATCCTCAACAAGACCCAGCAGGTCAGTGCACTGCCATATGGTACGACATCCTCAACAAGACCCAGCAGGTCAGTGCACTGCCATATGGTACGGCATCCTCAACAAGACTCAGCAGGTCAGTGCACTGCCATATGGTATGGCATCCTCAACAAGACCCAGCAGGTCAGTGCACTGCCATATGGTACGACATCCTCAACAAGACCCAGCAGGTCAGTGCACTGCCATATGGTATGGCATCCTCAACAAGACCCAGCAGGTCAGTGCACTGCCATATGGTACGACATCCTCAACAAGACCCAGCAGGTCAGTGCACTGCCATATGGTATGGCATCCTCAACAAGACCCAGCAGGTCAGTGCACTGCCATATGGTACGACATCCTCAACAAGACTCAGCAGGTCAGTGCACTGCCATATGGTATGGCATCCTCAACAAGACCCAGCAGGTCAGTGCACTGCCATATGGTACGACATCCTCAACAAGACTCAGCAGGTCAGTGCACTGCCATATGGTATGGCATCCTCAACAAGACCCAGCAGGTCAGTGCACTGCCATATGGTACGACATCCTCAACAAGACTCAGCAGGTCAGTGCACTGCCATATGGTACGACATCCTCAACAAGACCCAGCAGGTCAGTGCACTGCCATATGGTACGGCATCCTCAACAAGACTCAGCAGGTCAGTGCACTGCCATATGGTACGACATCCTCAACAAGACCCAGCAGGTCAGTGCACTGCCATATGGTACGATATCCTCAACAAGACCCAGCAGGTCAGTGCACTGCCATATGGTACGACATCCTCAACAAGACCCAGCAGGTCAGTGCACTGCCATATGGTACGACATCCTCAACAAGACCCAGCAGGTCAGTGCACTGCCATATGGTACGACATCCTCAACAAGACTCAGCAGGTCAGTGCACTGCCATATGGTATGGCATCCTCAACAAGACCCAGCAGGTCAGTGCACTGCCATATGGTACGACATCCTCAACAAGACTCAGCAGGTCAGTGCACTGCCATATGGTATGGCATCCTCAACAAGACCCAGCAGGTCAGTGCACTGCCATATGGTACAGTCACCATCCATGCAGCTAGATGTGGCTGTCGACCTGCTGAGGAAAACTACAGAGTCTAACACCTCCTACAGAACAACAGGATTCTCTGATACACAGACGGCTGCCAAGAAGATGTGCGAGGAGATGAATGTGGAAGCGGTTCTTAAACAGAAGCGCCTAAGAACAACAAAAAGGCACTTCGGATATGAGTCTGCAGAAGAGCCTGTCAATGATGCACTAAGAAAATTGGAAACCACATTTTTTAATGTGGTGGTGGATACAGCCCTCTCTTCCCTCAATGAGAGATTCCAGAACATTGCAGAGGTGAATGGCAAGTTTGGAGTCCTCCTGGACTTTCCAAACATGACCAAAGTAGAACAGCTACAGCACTGTGAATACCTGAGTGCTGCTCTGACCCATGATGAACAGCCAGATATTGATGGGAGGCAACTTGCTGCAGAAATGCAGAATTTTCCACATTTCCCTTCTAAAAAGATGTCAAACATGGACCCCTTGACCTTCCTGCATGATGAAAGGCTGACAGAAATATGGCGTAATATGTGGGTTGCTCTGCGATCTCTGCAACTCTTCCCTGTCACAGTGGCTGCTGCCGAACGAAGCTTCTCCAAGCTCAAACTCATAATGACATATCTCAGAGCTACTATGGTGCAAGGACATCTAAGTGTTCTTGCCATCATAAGCATCAATCATGTGGTATCAAAACAGCTGACATATGATGATGTTATTGATGAGTTTGCTGGAAGAAAGGCAAGAAGAGTGAGGTTTTAGCATGGTGGGGTGAGCCTGTGGAGGTGCGAGATTGAGGTCAGTTCTAAATGTAGACAACTCTCTCTGTTGGAATAGCGGTAGAATTTCAAGGTAGTTTTCTGTAATTAATTTCTTTGTAATATAGTTTTTCACGTGTTTAATCATTTCGATTTCTAACGTCTGCAGTATTTTGTGCATTACTTATTTGTGTTGTATTATTCATTGCTTGTTACTTGGTTTGTAATACGTTTTTTGTGTTTAATTTTCTATCTAAAATAAAAGAGTCTCAAAGACAAAGCTTTGCAGTTTCTCTGAGTGTATGAACATTGGTAGGAGAATTTACTGTGTGATCCAAAGGGGTCGGGGGCGCCAGCAAAAATCTTGCCTAGGGCGCCAAATTGGTCAGGGCCGGCCCTGCCCTGCCACACATCCGTTTGGCCACTCGGACAGAGGGGTGACGTCAAGGCTGTACGCATGAACGTCATTAGTTATTTGTTTATTTATGTAATTTTGTAAAGTTAACATTCAGTTTGGTACTACTGTAGTTTCTCATGCATGGTTCAATAAGTTACCTCAACTGTGAAAGGAGATGCCAGGGAAAGTCATGACACCTTTCGATAGAACTAATTAGCTCATCCTGGTTTCATCATATATATCTGTATATCTGTCATGTAAGCGATAAATATTTGATAATAAATTGTTGATAAAAAATCTTTTATGAATCTATGTTTTATCAAAAACCCTCGTTGGCCTGTGACCACCCATCTAGCAGTACAATAGAGTGGCGAAGTCACGCCCCTTCCGGTAGGGCTCATGGGACCTATGAGATCGAAAAAAATGAATGGGTGTCAATGGAGAGAAAATAATTATTTTCTGGTCCCAGTCTTTATATGCCCTGGATTACACATATGTTGTTTGTGGATTTAAATGATAATTTTTCATGCAAAGAAAACTAAAAATGTTCGTGAAGAAGTTTGATAATTTTAGGTTTTATGTGAGGCCGCTTTGTGAACTACAGCTCTTCGCTGCTCTCGACGCATATGATATACGTCACCACACCCGCCCTTGGAACTCGGCACAGAGATGGCGATCTCTCTGCCCCACTTCACCGCTTTTTCCAAGGGGAGGATAAAAGCATCGAAAGAGGTGAAAACCATTATAAGTCGGGGCACGTGCAGAGTTTCAGTTATGCCGATGGGAAGATTGTCGGTCTTCTCCACGCCAGTCGCAGGGAGCGTGACGTCACATACGAGCCGTGTAGTCTTTCTCGTTGTGTTTTCTCTACAGCCTTTATCTGAACAATTGCACAATAAACTGTCGAACTCTTTGCATGAAAAATTATCCTTTAAATCCACAAACAACATATGTGTAATCCAGGGCATATAAAGACCGGGACCAGAAAATAATTATTTTCTCTCCATTGACACCCATTCATATTTTTCGATCTCATAGGTCCCATGAGCCCTACCGGAAGGGGCGTGACTTCGCCACTCTATTGATTGAGAAAATAACATTTTGCTAACCGAAACACAGGACTTTTACTGCCTGCTGGTAATATTACTGTAGAGGGACTGTAATCGCATGCTCTATTACACAGTTTGTTTGCTCTTGGCAATGAATCTTTAAGCAGTCCGTTAATATTTATGAGAACGTCTGTCCATGAAATAATTCAAATATCTAACCGACCCATAAGCATATCGGGGTTCCGTGATGGGTCGCGATCCTAAGGTTGGGAACCAACGGGTTATTATGGTGTGTGGAATGCACAACGATGTTCAACCCATGATGAGGCCATTGAACGGGGGGACATAGTGCTCAACACTAGCTGGTGTCTTACTGAACAAAGACAACATTGAGCCGCGCATACGGAGAAATGGCCAGTGTCTCTGGGCACTGTTGCTAATTCAAATCCTTTTGAGTGTTGAATCTGCCGTTGAGGAAGGCACCGAAGAAGGCAGTTATTTCCATTAATGTCTCCAAGGTGGTTAGTGGTTAGAGGGGGAAATACTTTAAATGACCAAACTGATGTGTACCGTTTATTTTTTTTTGTTCAATTTCCCTGTCAAGGATTTGTTTCCACAAGTCATAATATGAGTACGTGCTGTTTTGAAGCATTTTCCTAAAGCCACATCATTGTCCGACTAATTACTTCACAGGCATTGTTGGTAACCCAACCAATGTTGCCAGATTCGGCCAGATATCCGCGCTCCAGCGCGCTGCAAAAAGTGTTGCCAGATTGAGCGGGAAATCTGGGCCAATCTGGCAACGCTGAACCCAACTCCACACAGATGCGGGTCTGCTCTGTGTCAGGCCGCCGGGCTGATCGGGTTTGGACCGCTCCCGACTGTTCCTGACATTAAACAATCCATCAGTGAGTGTTTCATCTCCTGTGCACGCAGCGACTGTTTCTTCGGTTCGATCGAGAGTGCAGGGGAAACGATGCTTTGCTCGAGGGCACATCAACACGTGTTGCCAGGAGGGGGCGTGGACTGGAAACTTCTGCACAACCTCCTGTTGCCAGGCAACGCTCTGTACCATCTTAAATGTTTAATCTATTTTCATTTATTGGAAATGACATCTGGAGCTTGTGAAGTGAACTGCTATGCCGACAAGTTTCAGACACACCGCTGATTTCGGGCTGGAGATCCGTGGATTTGATCAGACAACCTCCCCGGCAGAAGGAGCGCGCTGGTCCGTCTCAGCGGTGGTCCGCCTAGAGCCCTCTCGGATGAGCTGCATCAAGCATGTGATTTGATCACGCATGTGGAGGACTGCCGTGTCCGGATTAACGATTTGAACAAAGGTAGCGAACACGATGCCCACTGGGCCAAAGTTTCAGAGGTTCTACGACCAGGGAACCAGTAGGCATGGAGACGGTCTGGTGGTCCACGGGGACTAGGGGTCTACTACAGACCCTAGACACTGGCGGATGGGGTTCTGGAGGGTCTTGGGGTAGCGCTCCAGGGGGCAGAGGACTCCTGTCTGAATGGACAAGCTCACATTTAAAGGGTTTAAAAATGGGACTGTCTCCAAATCTTAATGTAATTCCATATTTGCCTCTAATGACCCTCCCGTCTGTTTAACCACTGGCTCCATGAGAGCAGGTTGTAAAGTGTACGGTGTATGAAGGTGACGCTGCAGCTAGCGTTGTTACACAATACACACTTCAAAGGCCAGGCAGGCAATTTAGCATTTGGAGATGGAACCATGCCAAGGCTGCCATGTGTAGAATGTAGTGGCATCTACCATATTCATTAGTGTGCTTTAATTAGGGATTCCATTCAATAAAGGAATTATTTCAATTAACTCACTTGACTAGAAGATTACCATATTTTGACTCTCTTCAGAGGTGGGTTTTAATAGTGTGAACTAATACCAAAACACAAAATGGTAACACAAGAACCAAGTACTCGAGATATAGCCCAGTAGAACGTCTTTTATTGCATCATAACATCACGACAGGTAACACGTCCTTCAGTCATGAACAACACAGACCCTTGAAACCGTTTTGCAACCATGGTTAGTTTGACCATGCCCAGTTGCCCCCCTAATCACTACCAAAGATGATAGCTGATTGGCCGGACAATTATCCAATAAAAAAAAAACTGAATTGAATAGTGGAGGGGAACATTCTAGAACACTGGCACGTTCTAGAATGTTCCTTCAAGTCAAAATTCCAGAATGATCGATAGAAACGACGAATCATTTAAGTTCCAATTACCTAAATTGAACTTCGACTCTCCCAGCTTCGGATCAACACGCGCCGACGTACCTTCCAACGGCAGCGCCGCCCCCACGCAGAGCGAGGGGTAACATCTTAGAGGAGGTTAGGTGCACAGGATGGTCAACTGGTGGCCCTTAATAAGGCGTTAAGACTATGTGGAGGCAGTGCTTTGGGGATCTGAACACCCGTTAGAAGTAAGGAGGGGCTAACTAACAAGTGGCAGGTCGGGTTAATATTCTGTAACTAAAGGAATGATGTGCTTTAAGTAGAGGTCAGCAGGAGGACCACGGGGGGCGAGAGGCAGACCCAGAGGAAAGAGCTTTGAGTGGGTAAGCGTGTGCACGTGCACTGTGGGGCGAGAGGTTTAGTGCACGAGGCAGAGGAGCCAGCATCCAGCCAGTCGGGCTCTAATGGACGGCCAGGGATGAACTAATAAAACACTGATAGAAGCCAGGCACTGAGACCAGCCCGGCCGCGGGATGGCTGGGATTCTCAGCAACCGTTGATTATGCAACACTGATTGAAATGATTTGGGCCGGTTGTGGATAACCTCCCCTCCTCATCATCACCAACAACCCAGACAGCGGCGAGACCTCAGCATGGTTAACATTAAAGCACTAGGGCCTAACCATCACACCAGCCAACCGCCCCCTCCTCACAAAAACTCAAACTCCCAGAAACCCCCTCTGCTCCTGCTGTCGCCCACCGTGTCAGCCCTCCGCCCGGTGCCCCTCCCGCCCCCATCCGTGGAGTGGGCGGGGCTTGGCGAGGGAGGGTGTGTCTTAGTAGCGGTAGTGGTCGGGCTTGAAGGGGCCTTCCTGGGGCAGACCCAGGTACTTGGCCTGCTTCACACTGAGCTTGGTCAGCTTCACCCCCAGCTTGTCCAGATGGGCTGCGGCCACCTCCTCATCCAGCTGCAGGGAGGGGGGAGAGAGGGAGGGGGGGAGAGAGGGAGGGGGGGGGGGAGAGGGAGGGGGGGGGAGAGAGGGACGGGGGAGAGAGAGAGGGACGGGGGAGAGAGAGAGGGACGGGGGAGAGAGAGAGGGACGGGGGGGAGAGAGGGAGGGGGGGATAGAGGGGGACGGGGGGGGAGAGAGGGACGGGGGGGGAGAGAGGGACGGGGGGGGAGAGAGGGACGGGGGGGGAGGAGAGAGGGACGGGGGGAGAGAGGGACGGGGGGAGGAGAGATGGGGGGGAGAGACGGAGGAAGCAAAGCAAGGGAGATGCGTCACAACATTTTTCTTCGGAAACACGGTAAAAGAATAGGCCGTGCAAAAACGAGTAACCCGGCAGACGTGCTTGATGTGTGTGGCGGTGTGACGGTTTGTGTGCGTGGCTATCACTGTGTCCAGTCAACCCGGAGTCACGTGCAATGTGGCGTCAAAAACAGACAGGCAATGTGATGTCAGAGCTAAAAGCATCACTTCAACAGATGTGGGTTCCCGCGGGTATATTCTGGGTTAACCCCGTGAACTCTCAGGAAGAATCTCTGAGCAGTGAGTAACAGCTTGGACACAGGGAGGGATTACTGAGCACCACTTCAAACACCACATCAGACGCCGGCGGCTGAAGATGGATCACCAGACCACCTTCCAACTGAATGCTTCGGGGCGCTGCCATCCAAAAATGCCAAAAATACTCAAACCCGAGCCAACAGGAATGAGGCTCTCTGTACAAATCACTGTCCGGGGGCGTGTTGCAACGGCCCCCCCCCCCCCCCCGACAGGAAGCCGCGTTGGGTCCAAGTGAGCGCTCACCTTCTTGGGCAGGAAGTAGACTCCCAGGGGGTATTTGGCGGTGTTGGTCCACAGCTCGATCTGGGCCAGAACCTGCAGGAGAAGACCATGGGAACCCTTTTAGTTCACCTGTACCCGTCCCCTAGTGGTGTCCGTCTCCAGAGGGGGGGCTACCGACCTGGTTGGTGAAGGAGTTGCTCATGACGAAGGAGGGGTGTCCCATGGCACAGCCCAGGTTGACCAGGCGACCCTCGGCCAGGACGATGATGTGACGTCCGCTCTTCATCCTGTAGCGGTCCACCTGGACGACGGGGAGACGATACACATCATACAATAATGATCCATGACTAGCAGCGCCACGCGTTACTCAGATATCGAGTCATGGATGTGGCATACATACGTTTGGCTCCACTGTCAAGGTTCACGTTTCTACTAGACATGTTGTGATCAAAGTTGTTTTTTCGAATATTTTATTTTTATCATGCACTTAAAAAGGAACGTGTGAACGAAAAGGATTAAAAGAATGTTGCATTTGTTCAACCCATGCCACGATAGCCTGTAGCTTAGCCATCAACCACATCTAACTGTATGACCAGACGGAGGCGTGTTCCTCCCGACAGGATCCGCAGTGAGGGACAGAGCCCTCACCACAGGTTTATGGGAGAGCTGCTTTACCCCCCGTGTCAAACGTCAAGGACACAGGTCCAGGACGGGCAATAAAGGGGGCTACGTCTTATTTAAACTGAACTGTGCTCTTTTCCTATTCCTACTCTGCACTCGTACCAAAGTAGGCCTTTGGTTATCAGTAACAAGGTAGTCAAGCAGGAGCCAAACAACGCCATTCTTCATGAAAACACAAAAGTCATTCGTCAAAAGATGAATGACTTTCTAGGGATGAAGGCAAGATCGCATCTTGCAGAAGCCTTGACTGCGTCAGCCGAACGCTTACCTGGGGCTTAATGTTGATCTTCTTGGCTGCGTTGGCGTTCAACCAGGCCATGTCGATCTCGCAGTCAAAATGTCCGATGTTGCAGACGATGGAGTCGTCCTTCATGTTCTCAAAGTGGCTGAAGAGAGGAAGGGAGCGGAGGGACGTCAGACACCGTTATAGTCACCTAGACACCTGTAGGCTTCATCGCTGCATACCGCCCTGGCATCAACTCCATGGCCATTTGGTGGACACTTTATCCAAAACTGTCTTAATACCCTGAGTGGATACGTTTGTGAGGAAACGGAAGCCCCAACTCTGTAAAGCCCTTGGTGGTGAAGGCCTTTCTGTATGCACATGTACTAGAGCCCGACCGATATAGGATTTTTAAGGCCGATACCGATACGAATATTTTGCGATTTAAAAATCTGATATGGCGACATACATATATGAAAAAAAAAAAAAATCCAGAAACGCGCAACAAAACAAACAGATTTCCCTAAAATTGGTTATTTGTAGTTATCCTTTAAATCCTTTTCAGTGTCAGCTAACAAGTAACAACAGCAAAACTGGACATGAATTAAGTCATGCTTATCGACTTTAGAGAATTGATGGGGATGTTCTTTTAATTGTTATTCAAGCAATGTATGTCTCGTGACAGTTGCCAACTTAACATGAACACACTTGCACACATGAACAACACCGATCTCCGTCGATCTCTGTCATCCACTCTGCCTAAATCAGCGGGTTTGGGGCGTTAGAGCGCCCTCTGGTGGACAAACTTTTATTTTTTTTAAATATTCATTGATCGGCCATTATAAATGCCGATACCGAATAGTTTGAAAAATGCCTAATATCGGCCTGCCGATATATCGGTCGGGCTCTAACGTGTACAACTTGCATTACTCTGCCTGGGTAGGAGCATGGTAACGCCCTATTGGTGTGCATTGGTGTGTATTGGTGGTGCGTAAGGGGGGGGGGACGTACTGGCTGAGGATGATGTCTTCACAGCCCGTGGTCGTGACGAAGATGTTTGCCTCCTTGGAGGCCTCGTCCATGGTGGTCACCTCGTAACCTGGAAGATGATGAAGGACAATCATAAGGTTGTCCGACAATATAGTCAAGCACTGATTAGACGACGACTACTCACGCCACAACAAAAAGTAAATATAGGTCGACGTAACGGACACGATTCTCCACTTCTGTGACACTCATCTTCTTTTGTCTTAACTTTGCCTTTGTGTGTTTACAGTATTGCAATCAGTTGGAACAACTCAAATATGAATATAAAAATAACACATCGAGTCTACACCATCACCCCCCCCCCCCCCCTATTGGTGACGGGACCCCCACCCTCCATGGCGGCCTGCAGGGCGTTGATGGGGTCCACCTCCGTGACGATGACGCGGGCGCCGAAGCCCCGCAGCGCCTGCACGCAGCCCTTGCCCACGTCTCCGTAGCCGGCGACCACGGCCACCTTCCCGGCGATCATGACGTCGGTGGCGCGCTTGATGCCGTCGATAAGACTCTCCCTGCAGCCGTACAGGTTGTCAAACTTACTCTGGGGAGGGGGAGAGAGGGAGGAGTTACACACCGGATAAGGGAGGAGTCACACCGGATAGGAGTGGACACACACACACACACACTCTGGATGGAGGTCATCTGGAACAGGGCTGGCTGAGCTGTGTCACCCCAGCTGAGCTCTCCTCCTCCAGGCTTCAGTGCTTCACAGCTTTAGTCTGCTGACCAGTTGGTGAGCCTCCATCGCCTGCTCTGTATTCTGCTGACTAGTAGGAGAACATGAAGCATCTGTTCTCAAGACTGCTGACCAGTGAGAACATGGATAACCTCTGTTCTTTGCTCTGCTGACCAGTTGGTGAACCCTGAGCACGAGGTAGTGAAACGGTATTACTTCCCTCCTTCGTTGGAGGCCATAGCATTCTGAGGAAGGGTGAAACTGTTAAAAGGCTCTATTGAGGAGACCGCTGTCGGCATACCGAGTTGTTCTCCAAACATTCTGTGCTTCTTTGTATTTACAAGGGTCATATGTCCTATACGCAATGTCTCAAATGAAATGCCACGGCTCTTATTAACCTATAGATACTGGTTCCTGCGTTTCAACTAACTTTGTGTGTCCAGATAAACCTAACCTAGTGGTTCAGAGTCACCAGCAGAGGGGGTTTGACCGGTGTCTGTAGTGGAGGCCAGCATGAGGCCGACACCAGATTGGGAGACGAAGAAGAAAGAGGACTCCTTCAGGAAGCCGTTACCTTGGTGACAGAGTCGTTGACGTTGATGGCAGGGATCTTGAGGTCTCCGTTCTTCATCATCTTGTACAGGTTGTGGACTCCTGTGGTGGTCTCCTCAGACACTCCGCGGATACCTGGAGAGACACACCTTTATTACCCCTCAGCCAATCAGAGCTGGGGTCTGGGCTACACCTGCCTTTCGTCTTTATTATCCACGTCGTCAAGGAGCAGGTAGGTGAAGGGACATCTGGCCCTACGACGACCACAGGTAAACGGGGTACGTTGAGGATCTGACTCCCAACCCGTCAACTGGGAGTCAGACACCCCAACCACTACATCCCTGGGGATGTCCCCGTTTTCTGTTGAACCACATCCAACTGTATGACCAGACGGAGGCGTGTTCCTCCCGACAGGATCCGCAGTGAGGGACAGAGCCCTCACCACAGGTTTATGGGAGAGCTGCTTTACCCCCCGTGTCAAACGTCAAGGACACAGGTCCAGGACGGGCAATAAAGGGGGCTGCGTCTTATTTAAACTCATCTTAATTGTGTTTCAGTTTTGTTTTCTTCTCTGCACTCGTACCAAAGTAAGCCTTCAGTTATCAGTGAACAGGTAGGCAGAGCCAGGCCCCCCCCTGCTGGTCACCATGTGGTACTGCAAACCGAAGGCCCTGGAGAGAAAGCACTCCTGATGAACCAGAAGAGCGCCGTTCTCTTTATCCAACACTCAATAAAAGCCCTTCTGTTTATTGGTGTTGAGTAGCTCAACCCGAAGAAACAGTGCTGTACTAGCAATGTTCTCAGAGCATGCATGCGGCAGAGGCGTGCGCCCATGTTTGCATTCTTGTGCATTTGTCAGAGGTTGACCATGGTTTAGTGTGTTAGCCTGCCAAAGGTTGTGTGAATACCCAAGCGTGTGAGTGTGTTTGTGCCCAAGTGTTGCGTGTGCGTGTGGGCCCCGGGTGGGCCCCGGGTGGGGGGGGCACGCACCGGCCAGCAGCTGGGGGTACTTCTGGTGCACCATGTTGGTGAGGTCTCCGCCGTCGTCCAGGATCATGTTCAGGGGCTTGCCGTCCTTGAAGTAGATGGTCTGCTCGATGCACCACACGTACTCCTCGTCCGTCATGCCCTTCCACGCGTACACTGTGGGGGGGGGGGGAGAGCGTTAATGACATCCTCAACACCCCTACTGTTGTGGGGGGGGGGGGGTGACAAATCCAGATTCTGTTGCCAGTGGGTGTCATGACAGCTGGAGAGACGACTGAAGCCGCTGCCACTATTGGGCCCGTCCTCGCTGCATCACTCCCAGCCGTGTGTTGGAGTGCGTGTGAGTTTTGGACTGGCGCCCCCATCTCTCTTTAATCAGTGTTTGTGTGTGAAGGCTCACCGGGGACCCCGGTCTTGGCGATGGCAGAGGCGGCGTGGTCCTGGGTGGAGAAGATGTTACAGCTGGACCACTGGACCTGAGAGACGGAGAGACGGAGAGAGACTTCAGATGGCATCCAGACACAAACGCACACTGGACCTGAGAGAGGGAGATAGAGGGAGCGATACAGCGATAGAGACCGAGACCAGACACAATTACCTTCGGAGAGAGTCCCACATGACCCATGTGGTAGTTCTTTATTTTTTACTGCAGACCGACGTAGGAAGATCAACAGACTAAAAACCTGATGCCACCGAAAATGGCCTGAGGACGAAACAGGACAGGAAGCGGGATGGGAGCTTGATAAAGTTAATCTAATATAAATCATACAAGTCGTTTACTGTTCCAGTGAATCCAGCTCCTAGGCGACTGGTTCAGCATATAACCTTACCTAAAGTACAAATGCAATTATGTTTCACGCGTTTGAAGGAGGGGAGGGGGTAACTAAAGACCAATCCATCACTCTACTCATCATCAGTGAAGCTCCACGTCTAAATTAGGCACAGCCTCGAGACTTTGGATCAGCCACAGCTTAGCTTTTTATTCCCCTCCTGAACCAGCCGCAGATCAGCGGGGGGGGGTCTCACCTCAGCTCCGAGGGCGGTGAGCGTCTCGATGAGCACGCCGGTCTGTAGGGTCATGTGCAGGCAGCCGGCGATACGCGCGCCTGTCAGCGGCTTGCTCTTCCCGTACAGCTCCTTCATCTTCATCAGACCGGGCATCTCGTTCTCGGCGATGTCCAGGCACTTGCGCCCCCACTCGTGAAGGCTGATGTCAGCTGGAGGGAGGGAGGAAGGGAGACACAACGTTGGTTTACAGTCGTTCAGGGCGGGAATACAGCGGGAGACGTGGTGGCATCACGAGACGACTGTTGAAAAGCCGAGGCCAACAGCGCCCTTTGAGCCGCGTTTAAAATAAATACTAATAATACAATTAAAATGTGTAGAACGTTGTGGGAGACTTTGTACCAGAATATGTTGCACATAGAAACTAAAAGTATAAATATATTAATTAAATAAAGTGCCTGGGAACAGTAAGCCAGCCGGTCAGTGGGTTCGTGACCATGGCAACGCTCAAAGGCCTGATGCAAACCTGAGCCGACACTTTTATAGTGTGGGGTCTCATGCTGCATCAATAGGGTTCATACCGACAGGGCCTCGCTGTCTGGTCCTCATTTTGGGTCTGATTCTTTTCATGGATCGAAGTCATGACCGCATAAAGAGACAGACATAACCTTTAAGCTCCTCTGCCATCAGACTTTAGATTAAGACGTCAAAATTTGTGAAACCGCTCAAAATGTTGTGTTTTAATGCAGTGTGTTGAAATAATGTACAATCAGGTCAACACAGCCATGGTGGGAGTCGCGGCCTTGGGCTACTCCAGTTCCAGTCTGTACAAACACAAGGCCCTCAGCCCTCCCAACTAGCGAGAACCAGAACAGACCTGAACAAGGAGCTTTGAGTTAACAGATAAACCAGGGGGGGAGCTGACCTCTGAGTCCACCGTGTGTTGGTACAGAGGGGCATGCGTCAGTCACTTATTGGACCATCAACGCTCTTAAACCAGAGACGCTCTTCGCATAATATTTACAAAAATCATTGTAATATACAACCAGTGAGAATTCACCCTACAACACTCGGAAAACTAAATATGTTGCAGTCACTGGTAATTCCTAGACAAACACTTATTCAGTTCTATCCAAAAAGTTATTTTCAGATGCATGTCCACTAGAAGCAGGTAGGGGTTAGGGCATCTGGCTGAAGGATGACTACAGGTAGTTAATACATCGCAGGCGTTAAGAGTTCAAACCCAAAACCTTTAGGGTGGCCGTTGAACCACCCCAACCACTTTGAACTAGGGCCCGACCGATTCATCGGCCTGCCGATTTAATCTGCCGATTATAGAAAATAAAATAATCAACATCTGCCAAAAAGACGCCAATTACAACTGATTTATTTATTTTTTTTTAGAAATGTTATTGCGCTTAGTATCCTGCAGATTGCGCTCCTACTCGCCATGCTAACTAAAAACTTGAGCTGGAGTAAAAAAGTGATGGAATTTTACCGTACAACATGAATGCACGCTCGCTCAGGCAGCTGCGCGCTCACCTCACCAATGTACACAAGACGCGTTGTTTGAGCATGTTGTGCCTGTTTTTCTTTAGGTCCCAGGCCATGTTAATTTGTTATACTGTAGACTCTAACGGTGAGACCATACTGCTCAGCACGCACGTGTTAGTCACTGCTTACGAGCGCAGCACATTGGGAGTTAGTTATTTATTTTACATTACACTCATTTTTTACTGTAAATGTATTCTAAAACACTCAAAGGTTCTGCATTCAATTCACATATTCGTCAAAAGTGTTTAAAGTATATTTAAGGTATCAAAAACTATGTTTTATATGCTTTTTTTTGTTTTTAATCGGCCGATTAAATCGTAATCGTAATTTTTCTCTGAAAATAATCGCATCGGCACTCAAAAATCAATATCGGTCGGGCCCTACTTTGAACAAACCCCTAAGTAGAGCAAATCCAAGCCAGTGCGACTGCTGTTGGGAATGGAACTCCAACAGCTGAAGCAAACATGGGACTTTGGCCTGGAGTTGCACTGTTGGGCAACTGCTTGGCAGCCACTAAACCGTTACTCTAGACACCTGTTAGGGTCTGCAGGGTCAGAGGGGAACAGGTGGGATATTATAGACCCCCGCAGCTCACTTTCACAGAAGTTTCACATTTCGGAATATCAAACATTTCCTGACAACACTTTGATTTAAACAATTTAGCATTGATGAACTTGATTGTTGTAATGATGAACTTGATTGTTGAACTTTAAGTCTTTTATATCACATTTGAACAGATACTGGTTTGTATGTTGTGTAGACCATAAGCAACTTCATCTTTAAAATGCTTGTATTCGTTTGATATGACGAGAGATTTTATATTTCTCTAACATGTATAAACCGCAGATTTTTGCACTCAGCCTTTTGAGTCTCCATTCCGGCGGATGACAGCATGGAATTATAGGAGTTGTAGTTTTCAAAAACACCCTGCGTAATAACACACAGCGGCTTGTGGTTGTACAATAAACTACAAATACCAGCATTTGGAATACCAAGTTATCTACACTATGGAGCCCATGGCTTTTTGAAATGTGGCCAAGAGTAACACATTGAATCATTAAAAAAAATATGTAATAACGTTGACAATTTAAAAGAACGACTTGAAGAAATGCACAAAAACAGACGCAAAATGGAATAGACTTTATGAATAACCAAAACGCGACACCCAGGGGGAGGGACGTGCTACAGCCAACTTTGGCCATGTGCTAGCTTATGAAACCACGGCTCCTGCAGAGTATTCAAACAATAAACTATCAATGAACCGGTTTAAAGCCCACGATTAAACCCAGTTAAAGAACCCCATTACATATACACATTAATGTGTACGTACGAGTAGGCTGAAACACATACTTGCGAACATGCATCATGCTATTTATTGACAACAATGAAGCTTCCTATGGGGCTAAGCCACCGGTACTAGACGCATTACTCGGCTTTCTCAGGATATAAAGGCTGAAAAAGGCTGCATACTCACCGACTTTGAAGGCAAGTTTCTCAGACATGGTTGGTTTCTTGGTGGTGTGTTTCGGGAGTGCTGAGAGTTACACCGCGGCTTGGGAGAGGGACTGAGAGAGGTACGGTACGGTACAACGTGACTTTATCAAGGGAGGAAAGCGCCGTTAGCGGTCTTCATGTGCTCAAGATGTCAATCCACCTGTTCCCCCGTCCCATTGGCTGCCCTAGATCCCGCCTCCCCTAGAGAGCGTTATGACTGGTTTGGAGGACATCGGGAGGGTTAGCCAATAGCGTGCAGAGATGAGCAATGGGCGTACATCCGTCTGGCCCTGCATAGTTTAAATTGAATTATGAATTGCATTCTTACCGATTACATTCTGAATCAATGTTTAACATTTGTTTTGTCAACTGTGATGATTATCAGTTACACGAGGTCAACGTGTGTGTATGTGTATATGTGTGTGTGTGTGTGTGTGTGTGTGTGTGTGTGTGTGTGTGTGTGTGTGTGTGTGTGTGTGTGTGTGTGTGTGTGCGCGTGCGTGTGTGTGCGTGTGTGTGTGACACGCATCGAAAGGGAACATGCTGTGCATCGTTTGAGACAAACAAACAGTAGTTAAATTTTAACTATTTAAATCACACAATCTGAAGCCTTTCGCGTCTAAAGCAACAGCTCTTATTGAAGAAGGCACCCAATTCATAAACTGCATTTAATGTCCCTTCCAGCTACCCATTCCAAGTAGAACGCTAGTGTGATGTTAATGGAGTGTATTAATATTTATTAAAAACGCTTGTTCCATGCAGTACGTGAAATTCATCAAATTTCACATACATTAATAACTTATTTTATTCAACGTGAAAATGTTTTTTTTTTTTAATTTTCCTTAAGGATAAGAGGAATCTATCGGCAGGCTTCCGAGAAAAGGCTGTTTGCCCACAGTTCCCGAGGGCTAGCCTAAGGACTCTTGACCCCGGATGCCTAATTAGTGGATTTTGTTTTGCTCTTGAACAAGTTTATACCAAACACACTGAGTGGAGGAATTACTTTATACCCTTTCTAACCTTATGCAAATTTAAACAAACAACATTTGAATGGAAAGTATTCCAATATTTGTTCACGCTAAATGGAAACCATTTCACTCCAGGGTTCTGATAAAGGAGGCCTTCAGTTTCCCTGGATGTTCTGCTCTCATATATTAGACCACAGCCGGTTCTCCTTAGGGGGGGGGGGGGCCCTCACTGGAGAACGATTCTCCTTTAGGAGGGGGGGCACTGGAGAACGGTTCTCCTTTAGGAGGGGGGGGGGGGGGGCACTGGAGAACAGTTCTCCTTTAGGAGGAGGGGGGGGGGCACTGGAGAACGGTTCTCCTTTGGGGGGGGGGGGGCACTGGAGAACGGTTCTCCTTTAGGGGGGGGGGGGGGGGGGCACTGGAGAACGGTTCTCCTTTGGGGGGGGGGGGCACTAGAGAACGGTTCTCCTTTAGGAGGAGGGGGGGGGGGCACTGGAGAACAATTCTCCTTTAGGAGGAGGGGGGGGGCACTGGAGAACGGTTCTCCTTTAGGGGGGGGGGGGCACTGGAGAACAATTCTCCTTTAGGAGGAGGGGGGGGGCACTGGAGAACGGTTCTCCTTTAGGGGGGGGGGGGCACTGGAGAACGGTTCTCCTTTAGGGGGGGGGGCACTGGAGAACGGTTCTCCTTTAGGGGGAGGAGGGGGGGGGGCACTGGAGAACAGTTCTCCTATAGGGGGAGGGGGGGACCATTGGAGAACGGTTCTCCTTTAGGGGGGGGGGGGCACTGGAGAACAGTTCTCCTATAGGGGGAGGGGGGGGACCATTGGAGAACAGTTCTCCTTTAGGAGGAGGGGGGGGATCACTGGAGAACGGTTCTCCTTTAGGAGGGGGGGGGGGGGGCACTGGAGAACAGTTCTCCTATAGGGGGAGGAGGGGGGAGGCACTGGAGAACGGTTCTCCTTTAGGGGGAGGAGGGGGGGGGGCACTGGAGAACAGTTCTCCTATAGGGGGAGGAGGGGGGACCATTGGAGAACGGTTCTCCTTTAGGGGGAGGAGGGGGGGGGCACTGGAGAACAGTTCTCCTTTAGGGGGAGATGGGGGGGGGGCACTGGAGAACAGTTCTCCTTCAGGGGGAGGGGGGGGACCATTGGAGAACGGTTCTCCTTCAGGGGGAGGGGGGGGCCACTGGAGAACGGTTCTCCTTTAGGAGGAGGGGGGGGATCACTGGAGAACGGTTCTCCTTTAGGAGGGGGGGGGGGGGGGGCCCTCACTGGAGAACAGTTCTCCTTCAGGGGGGGGGCCCTCACGAGAACGGTTCTCCTTTAGGAGGGGGCCCGACTCTGAGAAGGGTTCTCATGTTTGGTTTCAGGACGTTTGTGTTGCTGATAAGTCTCAGGGGGGGGGGTCACAGGCCGAGGACTATGACGTATAAGGGGAGAGGACGACACACAGCCCCCCAAGGGTCGATCAACCTACTCCACAGCTATGACTCTAGCAACCGCAGTGACCTCATCTCCCTCTCAGGACAGCTTGGGAACCCCCCTAAGGGGCCCCATGTTGTGATGCCCATCAGCATGGAGGCGCCCAACGCGTCGATGGAGATGGACCGGTCGATCTGAATGAGTGAATGCGGTACCTAGATTGCGTGACATTCCAAAAAGAAAAACAGTTCAAGACTTTTATCGAGCCAATCTCTACAGTTATGTGCTAGAAGATAATGAAATCCATTGACCTGGTCATTTTGAAAGTAGCTTGCAGGCCGGAAACTGAGGTCACCGCTGAGATAGGGTCAGGGTTAGAGATAGGGCACCCCGGGCCCGTCAACAGCATTTGTAGTTTGATTGCTGTTATATTAATGTACGGAATATCGTAGCACCTTTAAGGGTTATAAGCACTGGAATTACCTAAGAAAACTATTCAAAAGTACACTTTCCCAACTAATTTGAGATAATCAAGTAATTTACAATGGATTGAATTGATATAGCGCTTTTCTAGACACTCACTTTTTACAGCGAAGGGTGAACCTCCCTAACCACCACCTTACACCTCTGTAAGGTGTGAACTTTAGATTATATTTATAGCTATATTCTATATTAGTATTAATATAGTGCTATAATGTGAACACTGACTCTTTTTCAGTTGGGTGCATTATTCAATGTCTTTTAATGCGAGAACATAGCAGCTTTTGCACTGGCCATGGCAACAGCATTTGCAAAATAAGTGCTTTATGTATGGCTGAACATGGCCATTAAGACTTTGGATCCGATTATTTATAACATAAAGGAGATGAATGTTGGTTGGATGGGCCCCCGAAGTATTTCTGCCTAGGGCCACAGCACTCTCAAATCGCCACTGCGCGCACACACACACACACACACACGTCTATACAATGTAATGAGGTTCCCAAAGTGATTAGGCAGCAGAACCAGTTTACCTCACCTCCAGGAACGGTCCGGAAGGCCCACGGTTCTACGGTCCGGAAGGCCCCCCCCCCCCCCCCCCAAGCGTTAGGAAACAAAATCAAATGTCTCAACAAGGAAGGACAATAACTGCTGGGGCTTTTATTGAGATTCTTCCTACAAGGCCCAAGGACACTTGAGGAGTCAACATAGCTGAGAAAACACACGCACGCACACACTCACAGCTCTGTGTCAAGGACCCTCCCCTTAATGTGTGAGCTCCCTAACCCAGGTCCTCCTTTCATTCTAATGTTTCTGCATAGCAGGTTGGACAGCAAACGATGATGAAAAAATCAAGTTGATCAAGAAAAGTGTCTTTTTATATATGAGAAAAACCAGGTAGACAGTAAGTGACAGAAGAGCAGTCAGGGTGGAAGCTCTGTACGCCCGACTGCCCCCGGCGCCCAGAGATGACATCACAGGAAGCAGCGGAATGGCATGTAGTCGTGACGTCGTCTTTTTCTGGACTTGGATTACTGCCCCCCACCCCCCCCCCCATGGGAATATATAATTTCTTCTCACTCCACCCCCCAAAAAAACAAGGCCATGTACCAAGCCCCCCCCCCCCCGCCTCCTCAAGAATGCACTCCAACCTAACTAGGACACTTTTTTAACGAGATTTATTATAAATAAAATAAAAGGTCTTACAGTACCTCCAGAGCAACGGGAAGCCCTTAGAATAAGTGCACACTCGGTGGATTAAGGGGACGACTAAGTGTGCATCTGGATTAGGGAACAACTCTCAGGGGATTATTTTCAAGATGGCCGCCGAGGGCACGAGTGCAGCCTGGAGGGTTTGATAGTCGGGGGGCAGTGGAGGGGGAGGAGCCAGCCAGCGGCGCGGCCCACGGTCCCCTCCCCTCCACCAGAGTTTGGCAGCAGAGGGCAGCAGAGAGACAGACAGGGAGGGGCCTGTGGCGGCTCGCGGCGCGGGCTAGCCTAGCTTAGGTAGCCTAGCTTAGTTAGCCGCCCAGGCCTCAAGGTCGGCCATGTCGTCTTCGTCCTCCTCCTTCTTCTTGGCTGCTGGACACACACACACACACACACACACACACACACACACACACACACACACACACACACACACACACACACACACACACACACACACACACACACACACACACACACACACACACACACACACACACACACACACACACACACACAGGTTGGTCAGGACCGTACCACTCAGGTCAGGCTGTACAGCAAGTGTGTGGAGGGTAGTAGGGAGGCAGTGAGGGGTACCTGGTCTAGAGGTAGGGAGGGGTACCTGGTCTAGAGGCAGTGAGGGGTACCTGGTCTGGAGGGGAGGGAGGCAGTGAGGGGTACCTGGTCTGGAGGTAGGGAGGCAGTGAGGGGTACCTGGTCTAGAGGCAGTGAGGGGTACCTGGTCTAGAGGCAGTGAGGGGTACCTGGTCTAGAGGCAGTGAGGGGTACCTGGTCTGGAGGGGAGGGAGGCAGTGAGGGGTACCTGGTCTAGAGGCAGTGAGGGGTACCTGGTCTGGAGGGGAGGGAGGCAGTGAGGGGTACCTGGTCTGGAGATAGGGAGGCAGTGAGGGGTACCTGGTCTGGAGATAGGGAGGCGGTGAGGGGTACCTGGTCTAGAGGCAGTGAGGGGTACCTGGTCTAGAGGCAGTGAGGGGTACCTGGTCTAGAGGCAGTGAGGCAGTGAGGGGTACCTGGTCTGGAGGGGAGGGAGGCAGTGAGGGGTACCTGGTCTGGAGGGGAGGGAGGCAGTGAGGGGTACCTGGTCTAGAGGCAGTGAGGGGTACCTGGTCTGGAGGGGAGGGAGGCAGTGAGGGGTACCTGGTCTGGAGGGGAGGGAGGTAGAGGGCACGCTTGGCAGCGGGACGTCGTCCGTGTCGGCGATCTCCAGAAGGTTCTTGTCCAGCTCTTCCTGTTCCAGCTCCTCTAGCTCAGCCATCAGGTCGTCCTGAGCACAGTGGAGACACCTGTCATCTACTGTCCTCCAGTGGAGACACCTGTCATCTACTGTCCTCCAGTGGAGACACCTGTCATCTACTGTCCTCCAGTGGAGACACCTGTCATCTACTGTCCTCCAGTGGAGACCACCTGTCATCTACTGTCCTCCAGTGGAGACACCTGTCATCTACTGTCCTCCAGTGGAGACCACCTGTCATCGACTGTCCTCCAGTAGAGACCACCTGTCATCTACTGTCCTCCAGTAGAGACCACCTGTCATCTACTGTCCTCCAGTGGAGACACCTGTCATCTACTGTCCTCCAGTGGAGACACCTGTCATCTACTGTCCTCCAGTGGAGACCACCTGTCATCTACTGTCCTCCAGTGGAGACACCTGTCATCTACTGTCCTCCAGTGGAGACCACCTGTCATCGACTGTCCTCCAGTAGAGACCACCTGTCATCTACTGTCCTCCAGTGGAGACCACCTGTCATCTACTGTCCTCCAGTAGAGACCACCTGTCATCTACTGTCCTCCAGTGGAGACCACCTGTCATCTACTGTCCTCCAGTAGAGACCACCTGTCATCTACTGTCCTCCAGTAGAGACCACCTGTCATCTACTGTCCTCCAGTAGAGACCACCTGTCATCTACTGTCCTCCAGTAGAGACCACCTGTCATCTACTGTCCTCCAGTGGAGACCACCTGTCATGTACTGTCCTCCAGTGGAGACCACCTGTCATGTACTGTCCTCCAGTGGAGACCACCTGTCATCTACTGTCCTCCAGTGGAGACCACCTGTCATGTACTGTCCTCCATTAGAATCCATCTGTCATCTACTGTCCTCCAGTAGAAGCTATGCGAGGCAACCATTATCTGATCTACTTTCATCAACAGTAATATCATTTTACACACTGTATATCTATCTACAAACAGTATATATTAACCATTATATTCCATCATAATCTGCTGAAACCAATTCTAATGTAAATAATTAATTATTAATGATTAAGTAATTAATCATCATCGGCCATTGCAACCTAGGATTATCGACTGTATTCAGACTGCTGAACTGCATTGATTGAGCTGCAGTGGTCTTTTAATTGGGGAATAATAAGCAGTAATTGACTGCGATGTGATGTATAATCTCAGTGTAATCTGATGTGTAATCTCAGTCTAATGTGATGCATAATCTCAGTGTAATCCGACGGATAATCTCAGTGTAATCGGATGTATAATCACAGTGTAATCTGATGCATAATCACAGTGTCATCTGATGCATAATCACAGTGTAATCTGATGCATAATCTGATGCATAATCTCAGTGTAATCGGATGTATAATCTCAGTGTAATGTGATGCATAATCTCAGTGTAATGTGATGCATAATCTCAGTGTACGCCCCCCCCCACCTCGTCAAAGTCGTCCCCGATGCCCACGGGTCTTGAGATGGCGTCCGAGATCTCCTGGGCCACCTCCTGCTGCTCTGTGATGTCAGACATGAGGTCGTCCACCTTGTCTATGTCCCTACACACAAAGACACACAAACACACAAAAACACACACATTGGAAAATCAACGCCGGTGTGCATTCACATTCGGATTTGCATTGAGTAATCTCTACATAGATCTTCTGTCAATATCTCATCAAGGAGTGGACAAAAAGCACCACGCGCAGGCACGCGCGCACACATAGGAATGTTTATGTCACCCCCTGGTGGTTAACAGGGAAACTGCCTGCCACTCACTTCTTACGTGCATTTTGAAGTGTGTATTGTCATTAGTGTGTATCCTGCATGTTTATGTGTCTTTCATGTTTATGTGCATCTTCATGTCTGTGTTTGCTAGTATCCTTCATGTTTATGTGTCTTTAATTTTTATGTGTATTTTTTCAAGTCTGTGTTTGTGTGTAAACTACATGTTTATGTGCGTCTTTTTCATGCCTGTGTTATGTGTGTCCTATTTCCATGTGTGTGTTGTGTGTATCTTACATATTTTATGTGTTATTCCATGTGTGTTTGTGTCTTACATGTTTATGTGTATTTTCATGTGTGTGTATCTTACATGTGTATTTCCATGTGAGTGTGCTTGGGTATCTTACATGTCCGTGTGTATCTCTACGTGTGCATTTTCTTTTATGAGTGTGCCTGAGTGTGCCTGTGTGTGTGTGTGTGTGTGTGTGTGTGTGTGTGTGTGTGTGTGTGTGTGTGTGTGTGTGTGTGTGTGTGTGTGTGTGTGTGTGTGTGTGTGTGTGTGTGTGTGTGTCCACATGGTTGTATCCATGTTTGCATGTGTGTGTCGGTGTGTGTATCATCCATGTCTATCTCCACGTGTGTATATCAAAGTGTGTGTGTATCTGCGTGTGTGTATCCATTTGTGTGTGCCTCTTACATGTTTAGGTGCCTCTCTGCTTGTGTTATTCCATGTGTGAGTGTGTCTTACATGTTGATGTGTATCTCCACAAATATATTTCCATGCGTGTGTGTGTATCTTACATGTTTTCTTGTGTATTTCCTTGCATGTTTGCCTGTATCTTACATGTTTTCGTGTGTATTTCCTTGCGTGTGTGTGTATCTTACATGTTTTCGTGTGTATTTCCTTGCGTGTGTGTGTATCTTACATGTTTTCGTGTGTATTTCCTTGCGTGTGTGTGTGTATCTTACATGTTTTCGTGCGCGGCCTTCATGGCCTTGGCGGCGAAGCCCATGTTCTTGAGGACCTCGGTGTTGGTGTTGGCGTTCTCCAGGGCCTCCCGCTGGAACTCGATGGTGGACAGCGTGCCGTCGATCTGCGCCAGCTGCTTCTCGTAGCGCTTCTTCCTCTTCAGCGCCTGCAGGGCGGCTGGGGAGCGAGGGACCAGGGGAAAGATGGGCTCCTGGTCAGCTTAACATCATGTGTTTAAAGCACGCCCCCAACCAAGACCGCCGCTAATGTATCGCTGGTTAAAGGTGACATACTATACCACCAGGTGTGAGTGTGATTAGCCGTTACTAGCCGTTTAGAAAATCGGCGTCTTCTGACATCACCAGTGGGCGTGTCCACTGTCAACCTAAATCTATGACATGGAGATGGGAAAGGTTTGCTACAGTCCACTGGGTAGGCTGGTAGACTGATCTATCCAGCACACATCTAGGTGGACACGCCCACTTGAGATTTCAGAAGAGGCAGATTTTCCAAATGGCTTGTACCGGCTAATCACACTCACACCTGGTGGTATAATACGTCACCTTTAAGGACGTTCTATAGTGGTTCGCTGAAATGCATCATTCTGATTATTTTTATTCCTGCTGTTTGGTTTCACTTCATGACTGAAGTTTGATCCGTTTTATCATCGTCTTTCATTTGATTGCATCTTGCTATGGCGATTTATACTAAATACATATTTTCACTGGAGGTAATTATACCTCGACGGCACTTGCAGTACACTGTGGACTGCCCAGCAGCGAGCGATTGAATTATGGGTATTGGAGTCCTTTCTGTATTTAGAGCGAGCCATGCATGTGCCTGCCGCCCTGCCAGCCTTATATAGCGGCAGAGCCCGGGTTTAAAATAACCTCCCCTCCCCTGATGGGCCCTCCCCAACACAGGTAGGGGCCCGGGTTCCTGTTGGGGGTTCATAAAGGAAACCCACAAAACACTTTGGATTTTAGTTGTACTGCACCAACCATATATTGTGGTTTCTCCTTCCGCTGACAAACGTACTTATTGTAAGTCGCTTTGGATAGAAGCGTCTGCTAAATGATTATGTAGAAGTTGCTGGGGCTTCCAGCCAGCATCTGGATGAACTGGTTTGGCCGGACGGCAGACTCCCTCTGTATGTTTAAGTGCTGTGGGGAATGCGTTTGTACTGTGAACAGACTAGAGTATCTATCAGGCTGCTCTGTGATAGATGCAGTATGGGCAGTACGAAACAATGATACACGTAGTCCAGAACACTATAGACCCCTACAACACCAAAACACGACACAGCAATACACACAATATCAGCCCTGTCACTGAATGTGTACATTTTATATCTGTCCAACTGAATACGACTTACATTATAACTTGAACTTCAACACGTTTTAATTAAGATTATATAACTAATTCAAATCCAGAACTACATAGCGAGTTATACTAGCGTGTTGTAGCTCCCAGGCCAAGCGCCGTGTCAGGGAGAGGGCACCCCCAGAGGAGCCTAGAGTGTGATTAGGAGAGGAGGTTCAGGGCGGAGGGGGTTTAGTTTCGATCAGATTAAAGACAGATCTGGGTCGGTGTCAGCTGGTTCCATCTGGAGATAGACAATACCGCAGAGTCGGACTGGGGGTCATCACCAACGATCCCCCTGTTCATCTACCCTCCACACTACTCAATACAGGGGATAAACCATGAAGACATCACTCTCACTTCTCCAAGAGCTCACATCTCACATCATTTCTGAGCTCCACACTTCAGTCTTGTGAATTTAAACTCAAATCTCTTTTAAGGTTTGAGTCACGGAACCACGCTCTATTGCTTCGATGTGACTTGGACCACTATGAAGAGTCGAGGACATCGGTGGAAACTGAAGATAATGGAGGGAACCATTAAGTATGCATAATGTCAACCCCTTGCTGAAGGAGTGGTTGGCTGGGGAATACCTCAGAGTGAGCGGGGCCGATATGAGAGGCACACCTGATGAGTCACACCGTAGATCAAATAGAGGGTGTAAAATAAAGAAATGCGTGTTTGTAATGACCAGGCTCAGTGTGAATGAGACAAGACAGCATTAGAGAAGGTGTAGGTGGAGTCAATGCATGCACACACACTCATAACATATCACCTTAAGGGACACACGCACACACAAACAGCAGCAGTGCAATACCTTAAGGAGCAAATATACACATAACCACAACCTCTCTCTCTCTCAGAGCTTGTTAGGTAAATGGTGGGTGAGCGTCTCTATGAGGGATTGTTTGCGTGTGTGCACATGGTTACTGGAAGGAGGACAACAGCAGCAGCTATCCAGGGAGTTAGGGTTCCAGCATAGATCAGAGGAGATCTGTTTCATCCTAATCTGATTACAGCAGGAGGCTTCTGTGTGTTCCTGGAGTGATGCTATTGTTACACAAACCGAGCACAACCACAAACATCGTCCAATAACCGGTCCGGCTCTGACCTGCTTCCACCCTGAAGGCAGGAGGGGTGTTCTTGCTGATCATTGAAGTTTTTTTTCAGCTTTTTAACACCTACTTTCTAAATGTACAGAGAGGCCGCGAGTAGTGTAATGCGAGTCAGGTTGTCAAACCAGTCTAGATCCTCATTTCAGTGGAATTACTCTGAGACGCTTTTTTAATACATTTACTTCGTTGACAGTGTTTATATGCCATAAAAACACTCCATGTTTGACTGGTTAGATAAAAAAGGAAAAAAAGGAAAAAAAGGAAAATGGCCGCTGTGGTATGTGACACGCACGTCTCTACGACAACACTTCATCAGGAAGTCCACAGCCATTGGCTCCTAGCACTGTTTAAGTTGAGCCTACCGTTGCATAATATTAGCCTGGAGTGGATTTATTCAAAGGAGCCCGAGATTGAGAGGAAATGCCGAATAACTGGCTTTATGCATTCACAGAGAAACTCGCTCCCAGAACCATCCCAGTCAAAGACAAGGACACTATACCCCAACCTTCTAGGGCTGAAGGTACACCACGTTCCCCTCCAGAACTCAAAACACACCACCTTTAACTTGTGGGGCCTGGTACATAAACATCCCATGTGACATGTCCCACACATGTGTGAACATCCCTTCACTGGCTCCCTGTCACATTCAGAATTGAATTCAAGGTCTCCCTCCTCACCCACCAGGGCATCCACGGACATGCCCCCCCCCCATCCACGGACATGGTACCAATTCTATAAGTAACCCATCAGGATTGTGTTTTACATCCCCCAGAATCGAACATCACGTCGAGTCTAACCCCCCCCAACACCAGTGGGTTGTGATGAGGCCCTCTGGAACAGAACAGATGGTGAGCTAACATGGTTAGCTCCTTGTGTGGAAGGCTCGTGAGGACTACAGTAGGCAGGCCCTGGGTTTGACAAACACCAGCTGGTTTATGGTGTGAGGGTGGTAAATATACAAGGCTACGAGAGCGCATCATATCAGAGGTCCAATGTTCTACATGTTGTCTACATTGGAATATTTACTCTTAACTTTGCCTTCTTATTATTGCAGTTGAATGTTTCTTTAATGGGATTCCTGCCTCTGTTTTGAAGGAATAATAAAACTCTCCTTGTTTTACACAAAAGAATGTTTGAAGACTTGATAGAAAAAGTATATCACCTCTAGGAGTGTAAATATTTTGTTCTGGTTCTTCTGAATATTGGACAATTTTTCCCCATGTAGCACTACTTTTTGCAGTTCTGGTTACATTGTAAATGACTTAAAAAGACCACGTCCGTATGTGACCCAGAAGCAGAGCCATACATGACAGGGGCCACTGTCAGGGTGGGGGTGCTATGGTCTGGGTGGAGGGGCTATGGTCTGGGTGGAGGGGCTATGGTCAGGGTGGAGGGGCTATGGTCAGGGTGGAGGGGCTATGGACGGTCTGGGTGGAGGCGCCAGCTCACCGCTCTGAAGGCGTGGCCTCCTTCTCTTGCTCCATAATCGTCATGCTGTCAAAATGATTGCATAACTACCCAGTCAATAACGGCTATGACTTCGAATGTAAAACACAATTATTCTGTAACAAGTCAACAACTATTAAATATAAGTCATTCGTCCGGTGATCACCGGGTTAACCTCCGGTGTGTGTCGAACGAGCCGCAGCGGCCGTCCTCTCCCTCTCAGGTGACCCGTGTGTAACTTCCTTGTTCTCTTCCTCCAGGCCACCAAACTTGTTGTCAGCTCTTCTTCCTATAAATCCCCTTCAGCTGAGGATACATGCAGTCAGGACACACGTTCTCACCTCGTTTGTTCTTCGTGCCGTTCTTCTTCGCCGTCATCAGCTCTATGTCGATTTTCTTTTCTAAAAAGTCCTGTTTCTTCGCCAACATCTCCTCCGTCTCCCGGAGTTTATGGATCGCCTCCTGGGCTGTGGGAGGCTTTCCACCCTTGCCCGAGGTTCCGAATAACTTTCCAAATATCGACATTTTTCCGTTGTAGCTCTGCTGAAATTACGAATATGAGTGAATGCCGACTATTAGCATTCGGGGACGCCGATAAATTAGTGGCCGAATGGTTCTTCTCGCTGCCCGCTCCCAACGACGAGCTGTTGTTGTTTTTGTTTCGTCTTCCGCTTTTCCGGACAGGCCTCGTGACGTCAGTGCGTCACGGGTGTGGGGCGTCACGTCGTGAGTCACGTCGAAAGTGTTATGCGCTGTGGGACAGGACTGCTCAAAGTCCGGACCCAGCCCATCATAACTATACTAAACATTAATAAACATTTAATATTGATGAATAAATTGTTGTTCAATCTGAATATAAGGTGTGGCAGGCCCAGTGAACATGTCGACGTCCTGACATTTTAATAACGATGCAATGCAATAGCGTACAATCCCTTCTCCATCGCCCACTGGGGAAAGTCCGTTGATGTTTTTTTATCACGTGTGTTGAGGCGGAAAATGACATTAACGCTCCTCCTTATCAATAAATAACGCAAACATGCCACTTTATTACATTGTGCAGTGTTGTGTTTCATCGTGGTAACCGTTTATAAATACGTTTATTATATGTACCTTTATTTTGTACCTATATGTTGTATTATACCTATGTATATATATTTATGTCAAGCCAACATATATATATTATACTTCATATATTATGTTTGTATTTGTATTATGTATTTGTAGTAATATAGGAGCTTAATTAAGATGACTTGACGCAGGTATTATATATATATATATATATATATATATATATATATATATATATATAATACTTGACGCAGGTATTATATGTTTAGATGCCACATCCTTCTCCTTACCCATAGAGCAACTTAATTTCCCTCACTCTCTTCACCTCCATCCTCCTCTACCAAATCGTCTAGCTCACTGTCTGCTGAAGGAAAGACCCCGACCAGCACGTAGAATCCAGGATTTATATGAGCCTTTTAACCTGCTTATGATACATAATAACACAGGCTACTTGATGTTAGTTTTGTCTCACGTCCTCAGTAGCACCAGGAGATGAAGAGAAAGCTGCCACTGCTCCTCTCTCTGTGGCTGCTCCTAAAACCAAGGGCCATGTGTCTCATGATGTTAGGCGTTGAAAGATATTTTATTTGTTCAATAGATATATTATTATATGACATTGTAAGTATAATGCTGATTCATTTGTGATATTGATAAATTCATGTTATGCAAAGGAAGCTCCATTCGCGATCGACTGCCTTCAATTCGAACTACTGATATTATCTTAAACCATTCTTAAACCATGTGGATGTCCACAGAAGGAGGGTACAGATACACAGGATTTACTTTCACTCCAGTTCTCTTTATTCTGGTACAAAAGTATCCGACACACAAACGGTGTCAACAGTGGGTCTGAAACTTGATGTAGTAAAAAATGATAGTCACCAAGAGGAACACTAGCTGTGCAGTTGCGATATTGAGCCGCCAGGTGGCGCTAAAACGACACATATGTAAGAAATCCATCAAGTTTGTAGAAATCCATAAGAATGAATTGTATAACTCTTACACCCGCTTGTTGCATACACCATTTTTTAATTGGCAACCAGTGACAACTGAAACAGCCATCACGTTTCAAAGCACAGCCACAGTATACATGGCCGTGAACAGAGAGTTGCTCTGCAAAAAGGTCATCACGGTGCACTGTTCCACCATTGAGGCTTAATCTAAATCAGTGAAATCACACTTATTATTTTAGTTTAATGTAATTTAAGGATGTAATGTAAGATTAAACAACGAGCTGAAATGTATTCGCCGCTACCAAGGCCACCAGAGGGCGCCGAACCTGCTTTGCGTTTTGCTAATTAGCTCACCTGCCGCAGCTCGCGCGCTATGGGCACGCTAATTAGTTAATTTGTTGCGTCTGGTTGGGTTCTGTTCATATGGAACCAGACAGCACGTTGTTGTCCACCACTGTTTGGCAGCGTTATGTCTCCCAGACAAGGTAGGCAGGTAAAGCCAGGTCGTGGGTCATTTTAATTGTGATGTGACTAATTCATCTTGTTCTCCGTTTCACAGGTTACAAAGACTTTTTGAAGTAAAACGGAGCATTTCATATGGAGCTGATGTAAGTAGAAATGTACCTGAATGAAATGTACAGCCCAAGTCTGACCTGCCGCGGTAGACCGTCGGCCAGAAACCATCTCTTGTAGCCCTTTCTGATTGAAATCATGCATCGCTGTACATTTAACTAGAAACAATGACGCTGAATTTTAACTTTAAAACGATTGTCAATCAAATAGTAGACATTGCAGCTCCGCAATGCGTGAGTGTCTAGAGGCGGCACCATTGCATTGACTTGTATGTGGAATATATCCTATTAGCTGATTATGTGGGATGGAAATCCTGGGATTCTGGTTGTTCTAACTATCAATTGAAATGTCCTTTCTAATGCTGCTATCCATTTTGATGGTAGGCTGGTACGAACGACCAGCTTCAGCGAGAACGTGACGTATTTCCCTTGCTCCAGCCTTCCAGTTTGCTATTTGTGTCCGACGAGTTTAAGAAGAGAACTATTTTGGAAAAAAGAAATAATCAAGTGTATAATGGTTGCCAGCCTTTACAGAAACATTAACATTGCAAGCCTTTTACATTGCAATAATATTTTGCCATTTTCGCCAATTTTTATTTCAACAAGTGCTGTCGTGTTTCTGTCGAGCCACGAGGGGTAGTAGCGGGCTAGTCATCATTAGCAACATAGCCTCTTTGGCAAACCAGCTTGAAAACACAACTTTACATTGAATTTCACGCAAAGCAAGACCATAAATTGGTGACCGGATTAAAGCAGCAATAAAATCAAGTGTGTAAGAGGATTTAAAATCGACATTACAACCCCCAACGTGGTACAAATACAAAGAAAATACAGCTCGATCCCCATTGACTATGGGCGCAGCCATCTTGTTTGCTAGTTGTACAGATCTGCTCGCTCTACTTTGCAAGCGACGAGATACTACGACCGAAAGGGGGCGTGCCTCAGTGAAATGCCGCAAGAAAGCTGGGAGATTGGCGACTTTACCACTTCGTGCATCCAAATGGATAGCAGCATTAATGAACGTAACATTTGAGTGTCCATACATTCAAACTTGTCCAATTAATTAAAAGTAACTCACTCTAGTCAAAGAAAAAGTATAACTTTTATTAAAAAGCTGAATTATCTTAAAGGTCCCATGACATGAAATTCTCACTTTATGAGGTTTTCTAACGTAAATATGAGTTCCCCTAGCCTGCTTATGGTCCCCCAATGGCTAAAACTTGCGTTTGGTGTAAAACGAGCACTAGCTGTTCTGCTCGCCTTTGGGGGAGAAAAAAAAAAAAAAAGGAAGGAACTTTGGCTTTGACTCCCTCAAGAACATGAACCACGACATGGAGGAGAAAGGGATTGTTGGCGGCGAATGTCTCCCGCTTGAGCCCCGCTGAGGGACCACCGCTGGAGGCGGAGGTGCCTAAGCGCTGCCCGGCAACAATCCCTTTCTCCTCCTTGTCGCGGTTCAGTCTACTTCACATTGATGTGGACGTGGAAGAACCAGGAACGTCGGAGAACCCAACTCAGTCATTTGAGATTCATAATATCGGCTCACACAGCTTTTGGCTGTGATAATATATATTATATGATAGATATCTATGTAGGCTATATGATAATATTTAGATATAGAGCTCCAGGACTCCCGTGTGTTCTAGAATATTTACAGAACACGGCTAAAGGCTGTGCGCCTCGCCATTGCGATACATCCACTGTAAACAGAGCGCATGGTACCGTGGCTGCAAGCTGCTCAGGGCCACACCCCCACCCTCCTCCTTGACCCGCCTCGCTCCTCCTCATTTGCATTATAGCTACAGACACCAAATCAGCGCATTTGGGGGAAGCTCAATGTGCGAGTGGCTGTAACTCTGCACCACGGCTGAATTTCGGGAACGTCTTTGAATACTGTATTAGTTGCCCACTAATACCTATATTAAAGAATACATAAAATAGCATGTCATGGGACCTTTAAACATTATATACTATTTACACGATCCTCTAAGCCCTTAATTTTAAACCGCTGCCAACTCTGCCCAAATGTGGGGACAATAATTTATAAATTGTGAATCTGCTTCTTGCTCAAGTTCTATCCTGGAGATGAAACTGCAGTTCTGTGAGTATCCCAATTGAACCATGAAGAAGAAACTGCGAACTGTAAGTCATTGGTTTCATTATTATTGGGCACTGCAATGTATTTTGGGTTAACCTGTTTAGTGAACATTGCTTTGAGTAGTGTGGATGTTTTATTGGTGCATGAGCTACTTAAGCGTTTGAGTTGGTACTAATGGTTTCAAGTACAGGTTAGAAGTGTTGTAAAGCGTAATAGAGAATTCTGTGGGTACAACCAAAACATACTTCAGGGTTGGTTGCTGATTTCTTTTGTCTTCTTTCCTGCTACTCTCCTGAGCTCTTCATCTTCATCACATGAGTGTCGCTTTACAGATGAGGGTGTATCTGAGTGAGCAGAGGTGCATGATGGGATACAGGTCTGTCTGAAGTCTACTGGTCTGTAGAAACGACCACTCAGGAGAAACCAAGGATTTGAGAATCTGTTTTGATGTGCGTTTCATGGACTAGAGTATCCTTTAAGATGGGGACAGGGATTCCCAAAGGAGAAACACCAGGGGGAGATGTGAGTGCTCCTCATCTCAACAACTGGAACACTACTTCGTTCTTGCACCAGAGAACCATAGAGCTCATTTCAACATTCTCCTCCATGTATTGTGAAGCCTCAGCGACTGTTTCTCTACCTCCACAGCTGTCAGAGCACAACTCCAGTTCAGAAATGGTCACAGTTGGGGGCCATTCCAAGATGGTTTCTGATTTCACCAGAGCCATCTTCCAGGTCCAGCTGCCCTTCCATCTTGAGGGTTGGCGTGTACAAAACCCTGTACACAGAAAGCTTCTATTTGGTCCAGTTGAGGGCTTGTCAGCCTACTGAGGATAGAGATATTCTACAAGAGTGTTTGACATTGTATTGCTCTGTGGCATCTGGGTTTGACATGAGATGGAAATGGTTCATTTGTCAGCATGACAAGGGTTCGCTCTGGTATTGGAGTTCTGCATAAGTGTGTGACCTGGGTTCTACATGTGTCCTGGGTTCGCTCTGGTGTTGGCGTTCTCCTGGGTTTGCTCTGGTATTGGAGTTCAACGTGCATGTCCTTGGTTCGATCTGGTATTGGAGTTCAACGTGCATGTCCTTGGTTCGATCTGGTATTGGAGTTCAACGTGCATGTCCTTGGTTCGATCTGGTATTGGAGTTCAACGTGCATGTCCTTGGTTCGATCTGGTATTGGAGTTCAACACGCGTGTCCATGGTTCGATCTGGTATTGGAGTTCAACGTGCATGTCCTTGGTTCGATCTGGTATTGGAGTTCAACGTGCATGTCCTTGGTACGACCTGGTATTGGAGTTCAACGCGTGTGGCCAGGGTACGACCTGGCATGGGATTCTACGTGTGTCCTGGGTTCAACCTGGTGTGCGTCCATCTGAGTGACATGGGGTATTGGAATTGTCAACCTAATCTAAATGGATGGATGAGCACCTGGTTTGCTTAAGGACTTGGCCGACGTGAAGAGCCTGGAACGATGCTCCGCAATGATATCCCAACACACTGGACAGGAAGACGGGAGTTGGATTGGAATCAAGTGTAAAGAAAGGATGCGAAAGGCTGGTTTGGATCACTGACTACAAATTAGAACTACACCAATAAGGAACAATGGAGGAAGTATACCAAATGGATTCCACAAGAAGAGTCTGAAGTTGGAAATCGACCTAAATGGATATTCAAGATGACCTTCAGAGCTGTAGTGAGGCGCCTCTTCCTACCTGCTGGATGGACAGCGAGCCCTGTGGACCGTGTCTTGTGTCGTATTGCTTTCAGATGCACATCTTCTCTGACTGAAATATATTGTTTCCTGGCTAGGTGAACCTGGGAGATGGGTTCTGTGAATCAGAAACAATCTTTGAACTATCCTAACTCGGGTCCGCCTCAAGCTGAAGTTGTGCTCTTCTTCAGCTGAGGACGTTTGGAAACCTTCAAGATGTATAGAGGGGAACGTTGCAGTGGGTTCCATGGTTCTCTGATGGAAATCCTTGGTTGTATTCTACTGGCTGAGAGGAAAAACACACGCATCTTTCTCTTGGCGTTTCTTCCTTTTAGAATCCCTGTCGCCATCTTGAAGGATATTCCACTTTATGTAACTGATGTCCTTACGGCTTCGCAAACTTTGGTTTCTCCAGAGGGGCGTGTCTACAGAATTGTATACTTCAGACGGCATTGTATCCTAGAATGAATCTCTGCTTACTCAAACCACACCTCCATTAGTACGGCAACACTATAGCGATGGAGGTGCATAGTCTTTGAGTAACTGGGGAGCAGATAACGGGGATTAGAAAACAATGTCATGTTAAGTCTGTAGATCTTTAAATCATGATTGTTAAATGGGAGTTCAGGAATAGAGTTGATTTAATTATGTGCAGTCCCTTATCTCATAACTTGTACACACTGGGTGCTTAGCAATTTAGAGGTAACACTGAATAGTAGTTATAACCAACAGCAACAAACAGAGCGCCTTAAGGTAAGTCTGTTGGCTGTATTTATGTGAGAAGATCATCGCTGGACTTCAGGATGAAGTCCTCCGCTCAGCTCAAGGTGAGGCGCTGGTTACGTTCCTTACTGCTGGGTTGGTTCCGGCTGGACTGTTTGGATTCCAGTCGGACGGGTTTCCTTCCCGCCGGGAAGGTTCTGAGTGTAGTCCGTTAATTTAGTTTCAAAATGGTTGGCATTGAACATTGTAGTATTGAAAACCTTAAGAACACACTTGGCAGTTAGTTGGATTGATTTAAGTCACCTGAAAGGCAGTACGTTCTAGTTTGGCATTGTTTTGCATTTCTCAAATTCTACCAATTTTTTTCAATAATTGCGCTCCACGTTGACGGACTCTCGATGCGTACAAATCTGCGTCGTATTTGCGGGCGCATTTCTAACCGTCAATGAAGATTTCATCACTTTTCGGCACTTTATGGCATGGGTTCCATATAACCCAGCACCTTAATATGGTTAAGTATAATTTTAGTGTTCTTTGATACTTTAACAGCTTTGGTACATTCTAAATATCTGGTCCATTAATTGTCACAGAAGTTAAACCCTACCAAATTGCATGACGTTAGATTATTACCCTTTTGTGATGGGTTATGAACTGGATAGTATCCAACCGCTAAAATAATGGCTGTGTCCCACATGTTGCAGTAGGAGAAACTTTATAACTGTACACGGTAAATGGTAACGTGTAGTTTGTCTCACGGTGTCTGCCTCCTCCCCAGAGCCGTACCTTCACCCTCTGTCGGAGTCCTCCGCTGCAGGTGGGTCATGTATGTTCAGGTTGGTTTCGAGGGCTGACGCTTTTCTTTAGACTAGTTGACTGCTCTCTTCATTCCCATAACAGGATGCCACTTGTGACAGTCGGTCTTGTGTCTGCAACATTTTCTAGGCTTGAGTTTTAAAATAATAGTTAGATTAATTAAAGAAATTAATGGCATAACTGTTCAGAAAAGTAAAATAAGTTTATTGTTGGGTATGCTAATATAAACCTGTAGCTGAAATGCAAAGACCGTGTGGGTTTGCGACTGTCTTTAACTAATGGACATTTCATTTGTGTTTTATAAGAGGCTGTCTGATTAGTTCAGGGCCCTCTGGATGCGGCAACGGGGTAGACGGTGGCGGACTGGACCCCCCCCCCCCCCCGGAGGCCGACCGGAGCCCCGGAAGCCGACCGGACCCCCAGCGGCCAACTGGACCCCCGGTGGCCGACTGGACCCCCCCCCCCCGGAGGCGGACTGCCCACCCGGACTGAACCCCCGGAGGCCGACTGGACCCCCGGAGGCGTGGACCAGAGGCTGAGGCTGGAAGGGCCAGGATGGACCAGGAACCGAAGCTGGAGACCAGAGAAATGCCACACGGGTTCGGACCAGAGGGTAACATCACTAAGCTCATCTGAAACTCTTTAAACCCTGAGGTTATTTTTAGGTCTGGTGGCTAGTTATTGTAGAAGGGCTTTTATCATCTTCTGATTTAATCCTGTGCCAAAGCTGTGATATGAGGTCATTCATACTGGGGTTATGTATGGGTTATATGAGCCATTTGTTACTAATGCTGCTATGACATAGTTGCTGTATGGCTGAAAACGTCAGTTTGTAGACTTGAAATACTGACTACCATTTTCCAAAGGAACCTCAGATGCAGAAGGTGTGGGGTGTGGCAGCCACACCTGGGATTCATGGCTGACGGAGGAGTCGTGTTGGAGGAGGTCCTGCCTGGCGGTCCATCGTGGGGCAGATGGAGCCTGACTCGAACGTGATTATCACTCTCACTACTACTTCTAGTAGAATACTTCTACCATAAACTACCACGGTTTCTTACTATTCTAGACTACATCTGTTTTTACTGCCATTTGCTGCAGGCCAGGACTCTGTGGCGAGGAGGAGCTGGGACTCCTGAGGACAGCCAGGACTCCACCAACAAGGATTCCTCGTAAGTTTGCATCAACTGAACATAGTGGACTTGCAAAGGGAAAACTACTGCTGCTAGGATTTATGGCAAACTTCCACTGCGTTTGACGGATGAACTACTAGGGTTTACATCACCAGAGCAGACCAACTGCAGCTGGTACTTTGCCATGTTAAGAGACCAACTACGGCTGTGTTTTTGTTACCAGGACATGAGCTGGACCAGAGGACAGCTGGTGGGGAGCCGTAGATCTGGAGGAAGACCATGACTCTACCAGCAAGTATTCCATGTAGGAATTACATAACAGGGTGGCCTTAAAGGGCAAACTACTGCTGTTACTAGAAGTTATGCCAAACGACATGTTTAATCAAATGTTGGAGCCAGACCTCCGCCGTGTTTGTTACAGACCAGGACTCCGTGGCTGAGGACGAGCTGTGAGTCTGGAGGAAGACCAGGACTCTGTCTACAGGTAGTCCTAGTCAGTTTGCATAAAGTCAATGTAGAACTTGTACAGGACAAACGCTTCATTGCAAGTTAAGAAATGCTAATGTGATTGGTTACCAGACAAACTAAAGCTGCTACTTTGTTACATGCCGTTAGAGCCAAACTACTGTTTGTTACCAGGCCAGTCAAACGATCACTGTTACTTTGTACAAGGCTTTAGAGCCAAACTACCACTGTGTTTGTTAACTTGCATTAGTGCCCAACTAGGTCTGTAACCAGACTGGAGGCCGGAGGCCGACTGGACCCCCGGAGGCCGACTGGACCCCCGGAGGCCGACTGGACCCCCGGAGGCCGACCAGACCGCCGGAGGCCGACCGGACCCCCCCCCCCGGAGGCCGACCGGACCCCCCCCCTCGGAGGCCGACTGGACCCCCGGAGGCGTGGACCTGAGGCTGGAAGGACCAGGATGGACCAGGAACCGAAGCTGGAGACCAGAGAAATGCCACACGGGATCGGACCAGAGGGTAACATCACTAAGCTCATCTGAAACTCTTTAAACCCTGAGGTTATTTTTAGGTCTGGTGGCTAGTTATTGTAGAAGGGCTTTTATCATCTTCTGATTTAATCCTGTGCCAAAGCTGTGATATGAGGTCATTCATACTGGGGTTATGTATGGGTTATATGAGCCATTTGTTACTAATGCTGCTATGACATAGTTGCTGTATGGCTGAAAACGTCAGTTTGTAGACTTGAAATACTGACTACCATTTTCCAAAGGAACCTCAGATGCAGAAGGTGTGGGGTGTGGCAGCCACACCTGGGATTCATGGCTGACGGAGGAGTCGTGTTGGAGGAGGTCCTGCCTGGCGGTCCATCGTGGGGCAGATGGAGCCTGACTCGAACGTGATTATCACTCTCACTACTACTTCTAGTAGAATACTTCTACCATAAACTACCACGATTTCTTACTATTCTAGACTACATCTGTTTTTACTGCCATTTGCTGCAGGCCAGGACTCTGTGGCGAGGAGGAGCTGGGACTCCTGAGGACAGCCAGGACTCCACCAACAAGGATTCCTCGTAAGTTTGCATCAACTGAACATAGTGGACTTGCAAAGGGAAAACTACTGTTGCTAGGATTTATGGCAAACTTCCACTGCGTTTGACGGATGAACTACTAGGGTTTACATCACCAGAGCAGACCAACTGCAGCTGGTACTTTGCCATGTTAAGAGACCAACTACGGCTGTGTTTTTGTTACCAGGACATGAGCTGGACCAGAGGACAGCTGGTGGGGAGCCGTAGATCTGGAGGAAGACCATGACTCTACCAGCAAGTATTCCATGTAGGAATTACATAACAGGGTGGCCTTAAAGGGCAAACTACTGCTGTTACTAGAAGTTATGCCAAACGACATGTTTAATCAAATGTTGGAGCCAGACCTCCGCCGTGTTTGTTACAGACCAGGACTCCGTGGCTGAGGACGAGCTGTGAGTCTGGAGGAAGACCAGGACTCTGTCTACAGGTAGTCCTAGTCAGTTTGCATAAAGTCAATGTAGAACTTGTACAGGACAAACGCTTCATTGCAAGTTAAGAAATGCTAATGTGATTGGTTACCAGACAAACTAAAGCTGCTACTTTGTTACATGCCGTTAGAGCCAAACTACTGTTTGTTACCAGGCCAGTCAAACGATCACTGTTACTTTGTACAAGGCTTTAGAGCCAAACTACTACTGTGTTTGTTAACTTGCATTAGTGCCCAACTAGGTCTGTAACCAGACTGGAGGCCGGAGGCCGACTGGACCCCCGGAGGCCGACTGGACCCACGGAGGCCGACCGGACCCCCCCCCCCGGAGGCCGACCGGACCCCCCCCCTCGGAGGCCGACTGGACCCCCGGAGGCGTGGACCAGAGGCTGAGGCTGGAAGGACCAGGATGGACCAGGAACCGAAGCTGGAGACCAGAGAAATGCCACACGGGATCGGACCAGAGGGTAACATCACTAAGCTCATCTGAAACTCTTTAAACCCTGAGGTTATTTTTAGGTCTGGTGGCTAGTTATTGTAGAAGGGCTTTTATCATCTTCTGATTTAATCCTGTGCCAAAGCTGTGATATGAGGTCATTCATACTGGGGTTATGTATGGGTTATATGAGCCATTTGTTACTAATGCTGCTATGACATAGTTGCTGTATGGCTGAAAACGTCAGTTTGTAGACTTGAAATACTGACTACCATTTTCCAAAGGAACCTCAGATGCAGAAGGTGTGGGGTGTGGCAGCCACACCTGGGATTCATGGCTGACGGAGGAGTCGTGTTGGAGGAGGTCCTGCCTGGCGGTCCATCGTGGGGCAGATGGAGCCTGACTCGAACGTGATTATCACTCTCACTACTACTTCTAGTAGAATACTTCTACCATAAACTACCACGGTTTCTTACTATTCTAGACTACATCTGTTTTTACTGCCATTTGCTGCAGGCCAGGACTCTGTGGCGAGGAGGAGCTGGGACTCCTGAGGACAGCCAGGACTCCACCAACAAGGATTCCTCGTAAGTTTGCATCAACTGAACATAGTGGACTTGCAAAGGGAAAACTACTGCTGCTAGGATTTATGGCAAACTTCCACTGCGTTTGACGGATGAACTACTAGGGTTTACATCACCAGAGCAGACCAACTGCAGCTGGTACTTTGCCATGTTAAGAGACCAACTACGGCTGTGTTTTTGTTACCAGGACATGAGCTGGACCAGAGGACAGCTGGTGGGGAGCCGTAGATCTGGAGGAAGACCATGACTCTACCAGCAAGTATTCCATGTAGGAATTACATAACAGGGTGGCCTTAAAGGGCAAACTACTGCTGTTACTAGAAGTTATGCCAAACGACATGTTTAATCAAATGTTGGAGCCAGACCTCCGCCGTGTTTGTTACAGACCAGGACTCCGTGGCTGAGGACGAGCTGTGAGTCTGGAGGAAGACCAGGACTCTGTCTACAGGTAGTCCTAGTCAGTTTGCATAAAGTCAATGTAGAACTTGTACAGGACAAACGCTTCATTGCAAGTTAAGAAATGCTAATGTGATTGGTTACCAGACAAACTAAAGCTGCTACTTTGTTACATGCCGTCAGAGCCAAACTACTGTTTGTTACCAGGCCAGTCAAACGATCACTGTTACTTTGTACAAGGCTTTAGAGCCAAACTACTACTGTGTTTGTTAACTTGCATTAGTGCCCAACTAGGTCTGTAACCAGACTGGAGGCCGGAGGCCGACTGGACCCCCGGAGGCCGACCGGACCCCCGGAGGCCGACCGGACCCCCGGAGGCCGACCGGACCCCCGGAGGCTGACCGGACCCCCCCCCCGGAGGCCGACCGGACCCCCCCCTCGGAGGCCGACTGGACCCCCGGAGGCGTGGACCAGAGGCTGAGGCTGGAAGGACCAGGATGGACCAGGAACCGAAGCTGGAGACCAGAGAAATGCCACACGGGATCGGACCAGAGGGTAACATCACTAAGCTCATCTGAAACTCTTTAAACCCTGGGGTTATTTTTAGGTCTGGTGGCTAGTTATTGTAGAAGGGCTTTTATCATCTTCTGATTTAATCCTGTGCCAAAGCTGTGATATGAGGTCATTCATACTGGGGTTATGTATGGGTTATATGAGCCATTTGTTACTAATGCTGCTATGACATAGTTGCTGTATGGCTGAAAACGTCAGTTTGTAGACTTGAAATACTGACTACCATTTTCCAAAGGAACCTCAGATGCAGAAGGTGTGGGGTGTGGCAGCCACACCTGGGATTCATGGCTGATGGAGGAGTCGTGTTGGAGGAGGTCCTGCCTGGCGGTCCATCGTGGGGCAGATGGAGCCTGACTCGAACGTGATTATCACTCTCACTACTACTTCTAGTAGAATACTTCTACCATAAACTACCACGGTTTCTTACTATTCTAGACTACATCTGTTTTTACTGCCATTTGCTGCAGGCCAGGACTCTGTGGCGAGGAGGAGCTGGGACTCCTGAGGACAGCCAGGACTCCACCAACAAGGATTCCTCGTAAGTTTGCATCAACTGAACATAGTGGACTTGCAAAGGGAAAACTACTGCTGCTAGGATTTATGGCAAACTTCCACTGCGTTTGACGGATGAACTACTAGGGTTTACATCACCAGAGCAGACCAACTGCAGCTGGTACTTTGCCATGTTAAGAGACCAACTACGGCTGTGTTTTTGTTACCAGGACATGAGCTGGACCAGAGGACAGCTGGTGGGGAGCCGTAGATCTGGAGGAAGACCATGACTCTACCAGCAAGTATTCCATGTAGGAATTACATAACAGGGTGGCCTTAAAGGGCAAACTACTGCTGTTACTAGAAGTTATGCCAAACGACATGTTTAATCAAATGTTGGAGCCAGACCTCCGCCGTGTTTGTTACAGACCAGGACTCCGTGGCTGAGGACGAGCTGTGAGTCTGGAGGAAGACCAGGACTCTGTCTACAGGTAGTCCTAGTCAGTTTGCATAAAGTCAATGTAGAACTTGTACAGGACAAACGCTTCATTGCAAGTTAAGAAATGCTAATGTGATTGGTTACCAGACAAACTAAAGCTGCTACTTTGTTACATGCCGTTAGAGCCAAACTACTGTTTGTTACCAGGCCAGTCAAACGATCACTGTTACTTTGTACAAGGCTTTAGAGCCAAACTACTACTGTGTTTGTTAACTTGCATTAGTGCCCAACTAGGTCTGTAACCAGACTGGAGGCCGGAGGCCGACTGGACCCCCGGAGGCCGACTGGACCCCCGGAGGCCGACTGGACCCCCGGAGGCCGACCAGACCGCCGGAGGCCGACCGGACCCCCCCCCCCGGAGGCCGACCGGACCCCCCCCTCGGAGGCCGACTGGACCCCCGGAGGCGTGGACCAGAGGCTGAGGCTGGAAGGACCAGGATGGACCAGGAACCGAAGCTGGAGACCAGAGAAATGCCACACGGGATCGGACCAGAGGGTAACATCACTAAGCTCATCTGAAACTCTTTAAACCCTGAGGTTATTTTTAGGTCTGGTGGCTAGTTATTGTAGAAGGGCTTTTATCATCTTCTGATTTAATCCTGTGCCAAAGCTGTGATATGAGGTCATTCATACTGGGGTTATGTATGGGTTATATGAGCCATTTGTTACTAATGCTGCTATGACATAGTTGCTGTATGGCTGAAAACGTCAGTTTGTAGACTTGAAATACTGACTACCATTTTCCAAAGGAACCTCAGATGCAGAAGGTGTGGGGTGTGGCAGCCACACCTGGGATTCATGGCTGATGGAGGAGTCGTGTTGGAGGAGGTCCTGCCTGGCGGTCCATCGTGGGGCAGATGGAGCCTGACTCGAACGTGATTATCACTCTCACTACTACTTCTAGTAGAATACTTCTACCATAAACTACCACGGTTTCTTACTATTCTAGACTACATCTGTTTTTACTGCCATTTGCTGCAGGCCAGGACTCTGTGGCGAGGAGGAGCTGGGACTCCTGAGGACAGCCAGGACTCCACCAACAAGGATTCCTCGTAAGTTTGCATCAACTGAACATAGTGGACTTGCAAAGGGAAAACTACTGCTGCTAGGATTTATGGCAAACTTCCACTGCGTTTGACGGATGAACTACTAGGGTTTACATCACCAGAGCAGACCAACTGCAGCTGGTACTTTGCCATGTTAAGAGACCAACTACGGCTGTGTTTTTGTTACCAGGACATGAGCTGGACCAGAGGACAGCTGGTGGGGAGCCGTAGATCTGGAGGAAGACCATGACTCTACCAGCAAGTATTCCATGTAGGAATTACATAACAGGGTGGCCTTAAAGGGCAAACTACTGCTGTTACTAGAAGTTATGCCAAACGACATGTTTAATCAAATGTTGGAGCCAGACCTCCGCCGTGTTTGTTACAGACCAGGACTCCGTGGCTGAGGACGAGCTGTGAGTCTGGAGGAAGACCAGGACTCTGTCTACAGGTAGTCCTAGTCAGTTTGCATAAAGTCAATGTAGAACTTGTACAGGACAAACGCTTCATTGCAAGTTAAGAAATGCTAATGTGATTGGTTACCAGACAAACTAAAGCTGCTACTTTGTTACATGCCGTTAGAGCCAAACTACTGTTTGTTACCAGGCCAGTCAAACGATCACTGTTACTTTGTACAAGGCTTTAGAGCCAAACTACCACTGTGTTTGTTAACTTGCATTAGTTCCCAACTAGGTCTGTAACCAGACTGGAGGCCGGAGGCCAACCGGACCCCCGGACCCCCGGAGGCCGACCGGACCCCCCCCGGCGGCCGACCGGACCCCCCCCCCCGGAGGCCGACCGGACCCCCCCCTCGGAGGCCGACTGGACCCCCGGAGGCGTGGACCAGAGGCTGAGGCTGGAAGGACCAGGATGGACCAGGAACCGAAGCTGGAGACCAGAGAAATGCCACACGGGATCGGACCAGAGGGTAACATCACTAAGCTCATCTGAAACTCTTTAAACCCTGAGGTTATTTTTAGGTCTGGTGGCTAGTTATTGTAGAAGGGCTTTTATCATCTTCTGATTTAATCCTGTGCCAAAGCTGTGATATGAGGTCATTCATACTGGGGTTATGTATGGGTTATATGAGCCATTTGTTACTAATGCTGCTATGACATAGTTGCTGTATGGCTGAAAACGTCAGTTTGTAGACTTGAAATACTGACTACCATTTTCCAAAGGAACCTCAGATGCAGAAGGTGTGGGGTGTGGCAGCCACACCTGGGATTCATGGCTGACGGAGGAGTCGTGTTGGAGGAGGTCCTGCCTGGCGGTCCATCGTGGGGCAGATGGAGCCTGACTCGAACGTGATTATCACTCTCACTACTACTTCTAGTAGAATACTTCTACCATAAACTACCACGGTTTCTTACTATTCTAGACTACATCTGTTTTTACTGCCATTTGCTGCAGGCCAGGACTCTGTGGCGAGGAGGAGCTGGGACTCCTGAGGACAGCCAGGACTCCACCAACAAGGATTCCTCGTAAGTTTGCATCAACTGAACATAGTGGACTTGCAAAGGGAAAACTACTGCTGCTAGGATTTATGGCAAACTTCCACTGCGTTTGACGGATGAACTACTAGGGTTTACATCACCAGAGCAGACCAACTGCAGCTGGTACTTTGCCATGTTAAGAGACCAACTACGGCTGTGTTTTTGTTACCAGGACATGAGCTGGACCAGAGGACAGCTGGTGGGGAGCCGTAGATCTGGAGGAAGACCATGACTCTACCAGCAAGTATTCCATGTAGGAATTACATAACAGGGTGGCCTTAAAGGGCAAACTACTGCTGTTACTAGAAGTTATGCCAAACGACATGTTTAATCAAATGTTGGAGCCAGACCTCCGCCGTGTTTGTTACAGACCAGGACTCCGTGGCTGAGGACGAGCTGTGAGTCTGGAGGAAGACCAGGACTCTGTCTACAGGTAGTCCTAGTCAGTTTGCATAAAGTCAATGTAGAACTTGTACAGGACAAACGCTTCATTGCAAGTTAAGAAATGCTAATGTGATTGGTTACCAGACAAACTAAAGCTGCTACTTTGTTACATGCCGTTAGAGCCAAACTACTGTTTGTTACCAGGCCAGTCAAACTATCACTGTTACTTTGTACAAGACTTTAGAGCCAAACTACTACTGTGTTTGTTAACTTACATTAGTGCCCAACTAGGTCTGTAACCAGACCGGGAATCTGGACAACTGATGGAGAAGCCATACCTCTGGTAGGTGAATCCTGAGGAAAACTATGAATCAACCAAGTATTCCATGTAAAGTTGCATAAACTGATAGTGGACGTTTACAGAGCAAACTGATGCTGTTTCCGGACGTTATTGCAGACTGCAGCTATTTGTTACCAGACTTTAGAGCCAAGCTTCCGCTGTGTTTGTTACAGACCAGGACTCCGTGGCAGAAGAGAGCTGATGGAGGAGCTCTGACTCCGGAGATCGACCATGACTCTACCAGCAAGTAGTCCTTGTAAGTTTGCATTTACTGAATGGTGGACTCGTATGGGGTACAGGATTGGGTGTTCAACTCCCAGACGAATAGTGCTGGGTTCAACCCCCCAAGGCTTCAGAATACATTGGTGCAAGGCGCCTTAAAGCCCACCTGCTCCTTAATGGCGTCCATTTGGTTCAAATAATGTTGCATCATTTTGAATAATGAAGATAATCCATGTCATCCATTGTTGTAGGACGCTGGTGAAATCCGGTTTGGTCCAGGACCCACACCTGATCTGTACCCAACCTGATCCTGTTTGTTCCTGTCCCCTCATCCTCAAGAAGAACTGCTGAGCTTCAGCAGTCTGAGGCTGATGGATCAATTAACTCCAGTCTGAATAACCTTGACCCCACATGTACCCGTGTACTTCCACACTCCTTTCCCTCATGTCTGTCACTAACTAACCTCACTACTTCACTGTCCTCTCTACTCCCTTCCGTTCCTCTTGCTTCTCCATGGTTCGAACCAGCACTCTGAAGGAGTGTCTTCTTGCCCTCAGAGGGTTCAGTGTTAGGGTTGAGAGTCAGGGATAGAGTCAGGGACAGAGCTGGTTAGGGAGGAAGGGTTTTTGCACATGCCTCTTCACTTGCTTGCTGAATTGTTTTGACATTTTGAAATGATTCATTGGGAAAATATTTGACTGTGCTATTACTGACAAATAAATATTGAAGTTGTACCAAATGTCTTGTATGGCTACCTGTCACCAACATGTCTTTTATAAATGTAAATCCTACATTGTGACTTAAGATATTTGATTCTGTAATTTGCCTTGGCTTATAGTCGAGCTAAACATTTTAATACATTGCATATATTTCATGCATATTATTCACGTAATAGTTAATATATGATACAACATCCATATAAACTACACAATTCCAGTATTCATTTAGGTACCGACCGACCCACACAGGCCATTAATCTACCACCGTAACCATTCCAGTATCAAACCAATACAAGATAACTAGGACATTGGAGAACGAGGTTTCACAAGAACAGCACCAATAATGTGTCATGCCGACCTCATTTTGGGCAAAATCATTTCTACAGGCCTGCGTCCACGTTACCTGACAGAAGGTTCTGTCTGAAGGGTTAAAAAGATGGCTGACATTCTAAGTTGATAATCCAATATTCTGAATAAAAATGTAGCTCATTGCTCCACCTGTTTGAAATGTGTTTGTCATTTTGATTATTTTGATCAAATACAATCACTGAACAAAATACGCTCTTGTTAGAAATGTGATCAAAACCCATATTAATGCAGTATCTATCAAACTATTTCATTTCGCACTGAGTGTGACGGTAACGTGACTTGGATGCAGGCCTATAGAAGAGCGTGTTTAGATCCGTTTTAGCTGACGTTTTCCACAGTTGACCAACGTACGTAGCTGCCCTTTGGTGTGGGAGTGGGTTTCTGAATGTAACATGCAGAGGCTGCAGCTTCCTGCAGGGCCACACCAGCGTCACTGAGGGGGGGGGGGGGGGGGCTCTGTAACCAAGGCAACCGTGAGACCTCGAGCTGTCAGTGCTGCTCATGTCCTGAAGAGATGAATGTGGCGCCTCTCAGGTCTCACTGTTTTCAAGACGGAGACAGTGAGAAGAAGGCCGTTACAGTAAGTGACATGAACCACAGGGGCCAGTGGTATGTTATTATGGGAAGCAGCAGGATATCTTCCATGGAGTGTGCATCATATTTTATCTTTAAGGCATTTCATTGCTGCACATCTCAGCTATCTTCTGTTAAAACTCCATCTTCAGAAATGTATAATCGGTGGTGTTTCGAACATAACAAGGTGTGCATGTGAATCATGGTACGCTCATTTCTAAAAATTACAGCCACAAAATAGGAATATCTTCTTGTACCAAAACCTTGTTAATTCTAATTTGACAACCTTTTTATGTCAAATCTTTTCATCTATATATAATACGTGGATAAATACACAGGGTATTTCCATCATGTGCCTCCTCTGTCTTGGAACATAACAGCCCCAAACCTGCATTTTATTCTCTTTTATCGGATGCTTATTAACGTTATTCTGAGACGCTCCAACCCAGACGAAGAAGAGTAATGAATCTTCGCCTCGGCATGCTACTGTAACGAAACTGGCCGAAACCTGTAGCCGAGTGCCCCACATCCACCGCGTCATCAGGACTAGGAGCGCGCTCTGCCTTCCCAGGCACACACACACACACACACACACACACACACACACACACACACACACACACACACACACACACACACACACACACACACACACACACACACACACACACACACACACACACACACACACACACACACACCGATTGCACATCGCGCGCGCGTAATGGATTTCCCAAGGAGTGCTTCTTATGTTTTTGGGGCAGCGGGAGCTGCAGCAGCAGCGGTCCTCCCTCGTTCCCTTTCCATCACCACTTGATGCTCGTGACCTTGGTCTGCAGACGTCGCTAGAATTATTTGGCAACGCATCCATGTGCTCGGGCCTGATCCGTTTCTTACCAAAGTGTAGGCTACTTTAGATCTATTTTTTTACGCTCTCGCACCATCATCATCCTCACCATGGCTTCATCGGACGGGATGGAGGAAGATTGCGTGCTGCAGCGGGGGAGATCTCAAAGTGACCCGAGCAACATCACTGAGGTGCGCTTGGGGGAACACAGATCAGGTATGGATCATCGTGGACCTGAACCGCACACGCACGCACATACACACTCACGCACTCATATGTCAAGGTTGGATTGCGCTTGGATTCGCAAAAAGGCTGCGGCTGGGTCAGCAGCAGCAGCGACATTTTTCTTTCTCCGGTAGACCAACATCGTCTGCAGAGGCGAGGGTCTGTCAGCGTTTCGAAACGATCTCAATTTGTATGCAACAAACGCTGGCCGTGCGTCGTTTACACTCGGACCGCATACACCCCGACGGGGGGTGAGAGTGTAAAGGACGCACGGATGGATGATAAAACGTGGAAAATTATTCACATTTCACACCGTGACTAAGCGATCGATCGTAAAAGGAAACTCATTTCCATGTGACCTCGTTGACATCGCTAAAGCAACGTTTACCGGCCACGACGTCATATGCTGTGCCATGTCATTATAGACTACATCACACTCACACATCATGGCTATTAGGTTTATATTTGGGGAATGGCGTCACTGTCTTGTATTCTCGCCTCAATGAATGGGGCTGGTTGCATATGTGTCGTGATCTTTTGGTTTTTACGTGATATTGTCACTGTATTAATAATTGAATGCAATGACAGCCTTGATGCCCTTGGGTGAGGGTGATTAAT